>NC_133324.1:921895561-921988061 GCF_042186555.1 Aquarana catesbeiana
ATTACGTATTTGATTTTCAGTGCGTTCTAGTCTGCTCGTTTCATTATATGTTACATTACATATATTATATGTATTTAATGTTTGCTAATGTATTGTATTTCTTTCATCATTCCCTAATTACCATGATGCATATTTGCCTTCAATAACCTTCCCAGCATGCTATCCTGGGCCCATACACATCTAGCCTAGTCACTTAACAATGTATTTTGTCAGCTCCAAAGTAGTGCTTTACCCTAAACACCCCCTAAAATGTGTACAAATGTTATCTGTGTGCTTAAATTCAGGCAGAGTGCAAGAGGCTTTTTTTGGGGTCCTAGAATCATTTGGAACCCTCCCTCCTCCCGACCGCTAAGTCAACCGATACCAATCTTCTATCTGCTGACTTTGCCAAACCCATACACACTATACCCACCTTTTTTGTGGTCATATTTATGGATGAATTCACCAAAGCATGTAGTGAAAGGGCCTGCCTGAATACTTTCAAATGGTACTGTTTAAAGTCTTGTTCTCCTATTATCTTGATAGGTAATTGCAGAATGTAAAAACGTGCTTCAATTTGGACAGTGTGTATTTATATTTTTGGATTATGACACTTCTTACCTGTCCAGTGGGCTGCCAATAGTGTAAGTAAGGAGGGGCTGGCCAAAGTAACACACATTATTTATACATTCAGCTCTCAATGAAGTGGAGAGGGTTACCTGTCCAAAACATCTCCTCCCCCCTAAAATGTTTACAATGGGCCATCAGAGGGGGTGAGGAATTTGATAAGTGGACCTTAGATTTTTTTCTTTAAATACTCCTTCAAATAAATGTTATACTGATATTGGCCAAGAATGTTTGTGTCTAATCTGCTTGCAATGTTATGTGCAAAAGTACTCATTTTTTTTCTTTTTTCACTCCACAGTTTCCTTCAACGCCACAGGAATGGCAGACTGTGGCTTCCCAATTTGCCCAGCGGTGGGACTTTCCCAACTGTGGAGGGGCAATTGATGGGAAACATGTCCACATAGTCCCACCCTCCAACTCGGGGTCATACTATTACAACTATAAGGGGTTTAATGGTATTGTGATGTTGGCGGTGGTGTCGGTGACATATGAGTTTCTCCATGTGGACGTGGGGAAGAATGGCAGGATGTCGGATGGTGGAGTCATCGTCCAGACCGAGTTCTACGGACGGCTCCAGAGTGGTGGCTTGGGATTGCCACCTCCAGAAGACAACGTGGCTGGTCTGCCATTCGTCCTTATTGCTGATGAAGCATTTGGGCTGGGTGATCACCTGATGCGGCCGTTCCCCATGAGGACCCTCAGCCCGGACCAGAGGGTTTTTAACTACCAGCTTGCCAGAGCCAGAAGAGTGGTGAAGAATGCTTTCGGGATAATGGCCAGCCGGTTCCGCCTATTCCTTACGCCAATCAACATGGCAGAATATAAACTTAACCATATAATCCTTTCATGCTGCATAACTCCAAAACTTTTTAAGGAGAAATACGATGAACTATGTGTCGTCAGTTGGGCCCGAGGCCTGGATTTCAAGACCAAACCCTGACGCCGCTTGAAGCTGGGCGTCCTGTCTTTCCCCCCAAAGCGCCCACGAGGTCCATCTAAAACATATGGAGTACTTTGCGGGCAGGGGGCCATTGATATGCCAGAAAATGTTTAACAAACATTTTTAAAATAAATTTGTAGTTTAAACTGAAAAATATTTCATTTGATTTTCTGCTTGTGTTTCTTTTAGCTGTTGTCTAGGTTATCCAATGGGCTTTTCTTTTTGGCCATTTTCTTCAATAGTGCAAACGTAATTTATTTGATACATGAGGTGACAATCTCTTCTTCAGCTAACTATTATGTTGTGGGTCTGCTACACACACACCTTGTTTTTGTTGTTAATGTATGTAATGCAATGAAAATAAAAAACAGCATTTTAGCTTGCACATGATTGGATGATAAAATCATCAGAGCTTACACCCATTTCAGATCTACCCCTTATGCCCTGTACACACGGTCGGACATTGATCGGACATTCCGACAACAAAATCCATGGATTTTTTCCGACGGATGCTGGCTCAGACTTGTCTTGCATACACACGGTCACACAAAGTTATCGGAAAATCCGATCGTTCTGAACGCAGTGACGTAAAACATGTACGTCGGGACTATAAGCGGGGCAGTAGCCAATAGCTTTCATCTCTTAATGTATTCTGAGCATGCGTGGCACTTTGTGTGTTGGATTTGTGTACACACGATCGGAATTTCCGACAACGGATTTTGTTGTCGGAAAATTTTATAACCTGCTTTCAAACTTTGTGTGTCGGAAATTCCGATGGAAAATGTGTGATGGAGCCCACACACGGCCGGAATTTCCGACAACAAGGTCCTATCACACATTTTCCGTTGGAAAATCCGACCATGTGTACGGGGCATTAGATTTAGAGCGACTGCACTTCCAAGTGCACTTGCAATGCAAAATGGATTTGCCTTTTGTAAATAACCCCTACTGTGTGCATCTTCAAAATTTGGATTTCAAAATTTTTATAAAAGTTTATAAAAATAAAAACAATTAGTAAAATTTTGGTGTGCTTTATATTCTGCCTTATATTCAATGACGTTTTTGAGTCTTTTTTCCACATGATTGATGTCTTCCTTGATCTTCTGTAAATCCCTATTGCACACCATGATCTCCCCGATGAGGATGTGTGCACTTGCACTTGTGAAACGTGTTTCTTCTTCCACAACATCCACATCACCTAAAAATAAAAAAAACGCACCATATATTATAAATATGCAGGCATACATCTATTACCCGAAGCTGTGGTCTCAGACACTCACCTGTTGTGGTCACTATTTTGCCCACTTCATAAACCTCTCCTTCCTCCACATCCTCAGGTTGTGGTGTGAGGATTTCCCCTTCTTTAGGAGGTTGTGGGTCCCTGGTGTCCTCAGAAGTCCCGAGTCTTTTCTCCCCTATGTGAATAAAAAAAAGGTATACTTAGCACACAGATATTTGAGGGCAGAAATAGAAATATGAAACATTGCTTGGAAGTGTCGTACAATTGTCTGTTTTGGCAGAGTTCCAAGCTGAATACATGATTTTTTTCCCTTTCTTAAAGCTGGAATACTTAATTTTTGGTAAAGTGTCACACATGCAGAGATCACTTGTATCCACTGGAGAACCTGTGTGGGACACCCTAAAAAGTTTGTTCTGGTGTCCCACACCAGTGCTCCTGCATCCAGATGTGTAAACAGCTGCTGAGTGTCCTCTCATTACACTGAATCAAGTTTGCATTTCCTTCTAGTTACAAACCCATCTAGACAACAATGTACTAAACTTCTTTGAGTACAAATAGGCATGACCAAATGTAATTAACCTGCATCTGCCAAAAACATTGTATTAGTGAGCGAGCGAACGATGTTTACTACGAACGATTACTGTGCCCACGAACCTGAAAGTTGCCATTTTAAACTGTAGAACAGTAAAGAAAAGCACATGGAGCAGCATTAAAGTAATAATAATAATAATATGAACACACAACAACTACTTACTTCTTAGAAGCAGTTTCCTGATCCTTCTGTACTGATCGTGCCCCCTCAATTTCAGGTCTGACCAGCGTTTCCTCAATTGATCCTTGGATCGCCGTACCCCGCAAAATTCCTGTGCAGACTTTTCACAACTTTAGTCATGATCTTGGCCTTTCTCACATTTGGGTTTGGGTACGGTCCATACATCATAGTCAGCCCTCTTCAAGGTGTCCACCATCTCCACCATCTCTACAAAGGACATATTTGAGGCCTTAAATCTCCTCCGGGATCAGGACGTTCATGGCTCCGGCCTTTCGACGTTGCTGCTACTGCTGTCTGCATGCACTTGTTCTTTCTCCGCCATGTGCTCTCTCACTGCGCCAAAAGAGAAGGGGCGGGGAATATACTAGATAAAAGGTCAGGGGCGGGCGGAGTTTAACGCATGCGCAGTATATATAATGCGTAACACGCATGCGTCGTACGTACGATCTGTGAGCGGAGGAAGGAGTATCGGAAGCACTGATCGTTCTAATGAAGGTACAATTTTAACTTGGGGCATTAGTGGTCTATACTGCTTATAGATTGAGGCCTATATTGGGACAAGATTAGGAGAGTTTAGCCTGACATTAGGGTTTGTCTTGTGTTGTGTCTTGCAGATAAAATGGATCGATTCAATGATCATGATTTCCTCCCCAATTCATTGATTTGTACAGAGAGCTGCCCTTTCTGTGGCAGACAAAACACTCCTTTTATACAAATTGACTAAAGAGGTAGGCAGCACTGGATAAATTGCTGGAATTTGTGAAGCTGCAGATCACCACGGCAGCCATCCCCTATTTGAAATGAAAAATTGGTGGCCTGAGGAGCACTTATAATAGGGAGCGCAAGAAGGTCCAGGATTACATGAGATCAGGAGCAGCAGCAGATGACATTTATGTCCCCAGGCTGTGATACTATGACAGACAGCGACTTCTGTCAGACCAGACTGAAATCAGGCCATCACTCTCAACCCTTCCTTGCACTCTTCCTCCCACCCCAGCTGAGGCTTCCGATATCCAACCTGGACCTTCCACAAGGAAGAAGATGTGAAGGAGCCCAGCTTAAGTCAGGTATAGCATTGTTCAACATATTTCTCAAAATTGTGTGTGATTGATGAACAATAAACTAAAACTATGTCCCTTTTTCATACACAGGAAAGCCTCAGACAGGAGGAGGCTGTGAAAAGTGGCAGCCAGGAGGTAGCAGGGGTAAGTGGCAGCCAGGAAGTGGCCGGGCCCAGTAGCCTGACCGAAGCCTAAGTCCCTCCCCTCCGCCTTCAAGAAAAAAGGCCCAGGAAGGGGAGGAGCGTGGAGGAGTCAGCACTTGGGTTAATTCGGCAGGCTTCTGCGACCCTCAGGACCCCTCCCCCAGTCTTCTTGAGGCCTATGCCTGCATGGCTGCCAACAAAATGCAGGAAATGGAGGTGGGCCAACGCCTCATTTGTGAGGAAGTGATATATATGGCCCTAAATAAGGGTTTGAGGGGCGAACTCACAAGCAAAACCCACCTGTGTGAGTTGGACCATCCTCCTCCTCCTCCACCTCCTCCATCTGCTGCCACAACTCCAACACCAGAGCTAAAGCCTGGAAGCAAGCGTGGAAGCAAGCGTGGAAGACAAGAAAGTGATGGCCTGGGTTCAGTCTGGTCTGGCAAAAGACGCAGGCTGTAGTATGACCACAACCTGGGGACATATATGTCATCTGCTGCTGTTCCTGATCTCTCGGAGTCCTGGACCGGACTGTGCTCCCTATTAAATGAACTCCTCAGGCTAAAAATTTTGCATGTCACATAGTTGATGTGTGCCCTGGGGTACAAAGGCTTCACTAATTTCACCAGTTTATCCAGCGTTGCCTTCCTCTTTATTTTGTTATGACCCCTTAATAAATGTATATTTTTTTGCACAAATCATTGGCTATGTGTTTGAATTAAAAAAGGACAGGTTGTTTGTGAGTAGACAGGTACATTTCAAAAATACAAGGTCAAATTAACAAGGGACAACAACACCAACCAACCTCCTTGAGGTTAAAAAATACAAGCTTATAATGGTGTTGTGGTAACTTGACACACAGAACGACAAAAAATATCATGGAGATCACTGGAAAAAAAAAAAAAACAGGAGATCTTGATTTTAAAAAAGGAGATCACTAGAAAAATAAATTATAAACATTATTATGGAGATCTGACAACAAAAATAACAAATATTATTCAGGAGATCACGAGAAATAATAAAGAAATCAGTTTGTCAGAACTCTGTGTGAATATCAGCAGCAAAAAACTTCATTATTCTAGCATTATAAAGAAGAAGAGAATGCCCTGCATTGAAAGATTAAAAAATCTGCAGCGTGACGAATGTGCTATCTCCATTACGAACGTTAGTTTTACCAGACCGAGCGCTTCCGTCTCGAACTTGATTCAGGGCATGCGTGGAATTTTGTGCGTCGGCATTGTCTGCACACACTTGGAATTTCCGAGAATGGATTTTGTTGTCGGAAAATTTGAGAACCAGCTCTCAAAACTTTTGTTGTCGGAAACTCCATCAAAAAATGTCCAAAGAAGCCTAAACACGGTCGGAAATTTCCGACAACAAGTTCCTATCGAACATTTGTTGTCGGAATGTCCAATTATGTGTAGGCGGCATTACACTTACTGCACCCCCAGAATTAGATATCTTAAGAACTCTTACTACACCCCCAGAACTACAACTCCCAAGAACTCTTATGCCCTGTATACACGACTGGTTTTGCCGTTGAAATAAACTCTGAAGGTTTTTACGATGGAGTTCCGATGGAATTCCACTCAAGCTGTCTTGCATACACACGGTCACACCAAATTCTGACCGTCCCGAACGCGGTGATGTACAACACGTACGACGGGACTAGAAAATGGAAGTTCAATAGCCAGTAGCCAATAGCTTCCATCTCGTACTTGCTTCAGAGCATGCGTCATTTTTGGTGCGTCGGAACAGCATACAGACGAGCGTTTTTTCCTATAGTAATTTGTTCTATCGGAAAAATATAGAACATGTTCTCTATCTAAGTCCGTCTGAATTTTCGACAGAAAAAGTCCGATGGAGCATACACATGGTTGGAATATATGATGAAAAGCTCCCATTGGACTCTTTCTGTCGGAAATTCAGCACATGTGTACGCGGCATTACTCTTACTACACCCCCAGAACTACTTCTCCCAAGAATTCCTTTTGTTACTGCACTCCCAGAACTACTTCTGCCAATAGCTCTTACTACACCCCCAGAATTACAGCTCCCAAAAACTCTTACTATTACTACACCCCCAGAACTACATCTCTTAAAAATTCTTACATTTCACACAGTGTGTGGGAAAGATTTTGGCAGTAAAATCAGCAGCATTTTGTTGCTGGGGAAATAGGCAGGGTTCTGTAGTCCAGCAGGCAGGGTTGACAACACTGGTTAAAATTTCAGACCATAAGGCATTGTGTTGTCAGCCAAAACAGAAAGTTAGGAATACCCTGGATTTCTGCCAGATCAACAAGTAGGTCTCTGAACCGGCAGTGTTTTTAAATAGATACATTGAAAAATGGTGCAGGTGTTGCAGTAATATACTGAGTATGTTTATTATTTCTACATTTTTCCATGACATACATTTCAATACATCTGATTTATAGGACAATCGGCATTTATTTTTTCAAAAAATCTATCATATTTGTTTCCTAACAACTCCAAACGTTTACAGGATTATTTTCTTAAACATATGGCTTCTTACCTCAGCTGACCGCCATCCTTCTCCACCACGGCCTCATTCTGTGCAATAAATCATCGTCCTGCGACATGCACAAGGTACTTATAGCGTTCAGATCAATGTGCCGTGCTAAAAATGAAGCTTTTCTCCTGGACGTCTGGTGGGGAACCGAATTAACACTGATATATTTTATCAAAGTCAAATGGTAATTTAGACCGACATCACTTGAAATCACACCAAGATCTCCTCAATTTAGTTGTCAGAAGGAAGAGAATTTACAGGCTCTTCTACAGTGCAATGAGCGGTGAACCAGCCGAGCATTCACAATGATTGTCCAATTTCTGATGGAGGAGAGATGCTGGGAAACCAGAAGAAAAGGCTCTTTCTGTAGGGCCATAATCACACTGCATTACGAATGTTAGATGTATATGTCATGTTCCTCACACCAATCACAAGAACACTGAAGGCTTATAGTCTATCATTTTATATAAAGCACCAACTAATGCACGGTTACCGCTCTCCCCGCAGACAATAAAAAACCATTTTCGGGAAAGCGTGTGATTGTATGTCATGGGGGAGCCCAGAGGAGAAGGCTGTTTAAAGTGAACCCAGCACATGTGAAGCAAGGGAGGGTATTGTGGATTAGATCTAAGCAACTTACAAAGCACTTTTATAGTTTTCATTTTATGCCGCTGTGGCTGTGCATTCTGCAGTATGCAATCAATGGCTTTGGCACCATTTATACCATTTCTTTTTTTTCTAGCCATTCTTCATTTATGGTTTTTAAATAAAATTTTTGTTGCAAAACAATATCCTCTAAAACAAAGAGGGGAGAAAAAGAGTATATTACTCATAGTTGCTATTGTTAAGAGCTGTAGTTACCAAGGACGTATAGATATACAAAAGCACACAAAAGCACACAAAATATAAATGTATATATGTGTATATACAATAAACAGTCTTTGAAGACATTCAAAGTGACAGTGATCAGTCCATACAGAAATCCAAAATAAGTGAAAATGTTCTTGAATATTTGTTTCTCAGTGCTAATGAACGACTAAACACCAGAAGTGCACCTTCCACTGTGATAAAAAGAAAAGCTGTGCCCTTACCAGGTGACTAGACTCCACGTTATAGGAGCCTAGTAAAACATTGGTTCATACAATGCATAGAATCCATCCTCTGGATGTCGGCAGGATAAATCAGTTCAAATGGTTGCTCTCTCTGTCTCTCGCTCCCAGGTGAGGTATAAAAAAGAGGAAAAGAATGCCAACATAGCATAAAACCATGATGGCTTATTGGGATAACACAAGTCCAATCAGACAAAGACAAAAAGTTCCAGGATAAAAAACAGATCAATATTTGAACTAGTGTGGGGAGACAGCATAGACTCCACCCTACTTGTTTCGTCATACCCCGATGACGTCAGGTATGAAAACTATTCAAATAGATTAAAAAACGATTTGCATCGATTCAAATTCGAATTCCGTCCAAAATCTTTTATTGCGTTATTTCAGATTCATTGAAATTCGGTACTATTGTAATTCGGATATTTGAATACATCCGAATTTCTGAAAAAGAAAAATTAGTCCGAACTTCAATTCGGAAAGAAACAAACTGTACATGTCTAATCAATGGGAAGAATAGAGCCATCAATGGAATCAGTGGGAGGAATAGTGTGCAATCATTGGTGTCAGTTTATGGAATAGTGCCCCAAGTACTGGATAAAGGCAAGCAAAGGGCCATATCTGCCCCCCAGGCTGCAGTTTAGAGACCACTGGCATAGACCATCACAAGTGACTCAGGCAGATAGCAGAGGGAAGACAGGAGCAGATAGGAACCACACTTGGAGCTCTGGATTGAGGCAAGCTTACACTATAGAGGGATATGCTTTGTTCATTTTTTCATTTCAAGATTTACAACCACTTTAGGATAAAATACAATTTTTTAAGCAGATTAGTGTATAGAGCAACAAGGTTTTGACACTGCAGTTTGTTTAGAGGCAGAAGGTAAATGTTAAAAGCTGCCACAAGTGTAGTGTTGTATTATGTTACGTCATTAGACCAATATCTCAAATAGTACCACACTCCATAGAGTTTACCTAGCTGGCAAATCTTCCAAAAACTGAACCCAGGTACATTTGGCTCATTCTTATTGCGTATGCATTGGAACGATGGGGGCAATCAAAATTAATGGCAATGCACATACAATTCACCTACAATGTGCTGAGCTGAAGCTTACAATTTCACAGGGCATATCATTGCACAGTACAGGAGCCTTTATAGGTCAGCCTCAGGAGTAATGCTGCACTTTTGCAGAGAGACCACCGATTCTACCCAGAAAGAAAGGGGCCTTCTCTGCAGGCAAGTGACATGTTTTTCTACTCGGGCTGTGGCTGCTTTCTAAAGAAAGTCAGCTAGAATGTATTTTGATGATTTAAAGTGGTTCTAAAGCCATGCATTAAGGTAAAAAAAAAAAAAACCTGTGTAACAGAATCCCCCCCGTGCCCCCCCCCACTCATTATACTTATCTGGGCCTCATCCAGCGTGTGCATAAGAGCTGAGGCACTCTCCTGCCTCTGACCCTCCTCTCTGGGAAGATTGATAGCAGTGCTGCTGTCAATAAAATGCTGTGACAAGGAGCGTGGGGGGGGACAAGCCAGGAGCACCGGTGGGGGACCCCAGAAGAAGAGGATCAGGGCTGCTCTGTGCAAAACCAGGTAAATATGATATTTTTATTATTTTATTTAAAAAAGAGAACATTTAATATCACATTAATTTAACTGATGGTTCAATTGGGCTTTAATCACATCACAAACAAAAGATTTAGCTGCTTAAAAATACTGGTTAATATGTGTCCTATTCTCTATGTGCTGACTCAGAATCCAGTAATGAATGTGTAATCAGTTACAGATCATAAATGCCATTTCCTATTGAATCCATAACATCCATTGAATGACAGGTGCACTCTACCAGCACTGGGAAAAAATCCTTTAGATGCTGCTCAGAACTGCTTACATGGCGCTCTCCTTTCCTCAACACTAACGCACTGACGATGTACAGGAGAAGAAATGTAGTATTCAGGAGGTGTCATGTGATCAATGTCAACCTGAAACCACCAGAAATTTCATCCATTAATCATCCTTTTCCCTCCAGTTCACATACTGAAAATAAATAATAGAGGATCTTCGGAAAATGTTCCTGGAAAATGAGACATGGCAGAGGAGATAGGGAGAGGAGGAAAGCAGGCAGGAAGCCTGTCAAGCACACCTCTTTTTCTCAGTTGCCACCATACTAAACGTCAATTTTGTATATTATAAACTATGTATTACTGATGATGACATGCAGGATGCTGTATCAGACCACCAAGCTCAACAACTAGACCTTAATAAATAAGCTAGAGATTAAGAAAACATAAATACAAGAGGTGGCTGCCTTAACAAGTTAAATGACAATTGCAGAATGAACATTTGAATCCAAGCAGTTGGTTTAGGGTAAAATATTTGTTTCCTATTTTAGACACTTTGATAAATTGCTGCACTATATAGGTATGATGAGTGCTTATCTCAGTTAATACAGATAAACCATGTGAATAGAAGTATGCATAATCCAAATAAAAAATATTAACAAATAAGAAGAAAATGCATGCAAAAGGTAGAAAGTTGACCCCAGATTATGTCTATGTAGACGAAACGCATTGGTTTGAGTCCTATCCAGGCCACTGTGTACCACATGTCTTCTTAAAAGACACACGCGCCAAGGTGAACAACCAAAAAAATAACCAAAAAGTATTAATAATAGTGATATGAGCAGCCACTGTCTATACTATCCAACTGGATTAACAAATATGAGTAAATTTCAGGCAGCGCTTGCTTAACCATAAATGTATTATTTAAATATAGTGTTGCTTTTTATCGCTTTTTATATTGCAACTGCTGTAATTTTTATACGAATAAATCCAAAAAGGTTTTTATACTATGAGAGGCTGTCTCTCCATTTATTTTTTTACCTGCATATTAACGTTTTGAAAGAACCTTTGGGATCGCAGCAGGAAGGAGTCTGGACCTGTGGGAGTCAGCAGAGGACATCAGGGAGAGTGGAATAGGTCCCCCAAAAAAGACCTACAAGCCTAGTTGACTTTTCTTGCTATATAGTAAGGGAGTCACCAACATCTGGTAAGTGCAGAGTGAACACAACATTGCACGTGGTGGACACCCAGGGGATACTCTGGGAACAAGGCACGAAGCACTTAATATTGCACAAAAAATACTTTTTGTTTGCACTGTTGTCGTTTTTTTACTTATGAAAAACATTATTGAAATATTGTGTTATCACCATTATAGTGGTACTTAGTATTCACTATAGTAATTTCTGTATAAATAATACGTTTATGATTAGCGCTTGCCGACCAGTCGCCGTCGTTATACTGCTGCAGGTCGGCATGGGGGATATTTATTATAGCAAAACGTACAAAATATTGTGTTTTTTTCAAAATTGACGCTCTTTTTTTGTTTATAGCGCAAAAAATAAAAACTGCAGATGATCAAATACCACCAAAAGGATGCTCTATTTGTGGGAAAAAAATGATGTAAATTTTGTTTAGGTACAGCGTCGCACGACCATGCAATTGTCAGTTAAAGCGACGAAGTGCCATATCGCAAAAAATGGCCTGGTCATTGAGCAGCCAAATCTTCCGAAGTGGTTGCTGAAGTGGTTAAGCAAGCGCTGCCTGAAATTTACTCATACATGTCTTCCTGTGACCATACTTTCTGGATTAGTAGATAAGGGCTGTAACTTCATACCTGAGTGGTGCCCCCCCGCCATAACGATAAGGTGTGAGACTCCTGGAGCTACCCCATGGATCATCCCTCTGGGGATATAAGTCTATATCAGCTCATATGACTCAGTACCACTGGTATCTGAGTCCATGGTCTCTGGTAAGCGTGTTTACCCTACTTTGGTGGTGGATAATCACATCTTGATAACTTTCATATAGACACTTGTGGCTGCTTTCCACAATGATTTGGAGAAACAATACCTGGCTGTATTAAGTGGATTTTTTTACCTAAATATTTAGACTTTAACAGTCAAACACAACCTTTATATGCACTTTGTACTTTATAGTGAATTTTCTTAATATTTCTTAATATTTTTTTTTGATTATGCATATTTCTATTCACATGGTTTATCTGTATTAACAGAGATAAGCACATGTCATATCTATACAGCGCAGCACTTGTACTTTATTTGATTATTACACAATGGTTTGTCAATTGTGGTGCTAGCAGCTGTGGAGTTTCAGACTAATAGCGCAGTGTTTTTTTTTTTAATGGATCCAGCTCTGATAACTAAGGACTGTTTTGGTTGCTTGCCTAGGATTGTAGAGAAGCCTTTGATCAACAAAGATATCTTAGTCAGGGGTCAGGCTTGGAGACCAGTGCCTATAGCAGTAGAGAGTCTCCCACTGACTAGCAGGATAGGTATACAAGCAGGTCACCCTGGTGAATTACACGTGCTCCCCCCGAGGTGTGTGGTCTAAGCACTAACTGGGGTTCAAAAGAGCTCCTGAAGGTGGAGATGGGTTTTTCTCTGTGTTAGTACCAGGTTGTGGTCCTCAGGATCGTTCCAGCAGGTGGTAAGCAAGCCGGGGTCCAGTAGCAGATATAGCATGTAGGAATCAAGCAGAAGGGTAGTCAGTAAACAAGCCAGAGATCAGTAATAAGTGGTCACTGGTTGGGATCAAACAGAAGCATAATTGAACAAGCCAAAAGGTCAGTAACAAGTGGTAATGAAGATAAGGACAGCAGGTACGCAAAGGATAGCACAGTAATCTGGCAAACAGGAACTGCAGAGACATGGTTTAAATGAGGAAGTTCTTGGGAAGAGCAACAAATTCAAGGTTCACGAGAAACAAGACACAAGGCAAGATTGTCTTAAGAGATCAGATAGGGAGCTGTCCAGCATCTTTGGTGGCACAGTGAGAAGACCTCCAGCTGGACACCACAGAGGTTTCGGATTTAGATGCAGACCCTTACACAGGGTTCCTCCAGAGGTTGTTATGGGTTCATAGATAAGTAACCGCTGACACCAATGATTTTTTCAGCTGTCAATAAAGAGGAGAGGGCATTCTTCTCACTGACCACCAACGAAAGGTAGTTATCCTACTGACCATCGATATAACTGATAACTGGCCATGCAACACTGTACAGTATGCAGATTCAATTTTTACCATTTTTTTCACAGAAATAGAACTTTATTTTGATGATATTTGATCACCACTGGGTGTTTTATTTTTTGCGATATAAATAAAATAAGATTGAAAATTTTGAAAAAAAACCCCAATATCTTCTACTTTCTGTTGTAAAACATTTTCAATAAAAAAAAAATCAAAAATCTAATTTCTTCAATATTATGAGCATCTGTATAGCACCCGGCAGGAGGAGATGGGGGAGGAGGTGTACTTTTTTTTAGGGGTTTGGCAATTCCAGCCCTTTCTGAAACCAATAGGGAGGCGTTGGACTCACCTATAACATTAGAGGAACTACAGCGGGCCACAAGGGAGATGGCTGGTCAGAAATCTCCAGGACCCGATAGCCTTCCAGTGGAGACCTTCAGGAGATGTGAGAAGGTGTTACTGCCGAAGCTGCTGGGGGTCTTAAACTGGTCAGCGACAGTGGGGGTGCTCCCTACATTTACGATGGAATCTACCATAGTTGTGATACATAAGGAAGGATCCATTTAATACATCCTCACATAGACCCATTTCCTTATTGAATACAGATATAAAAATCCTAGCGAAGGTCTTGGCGGCTAGGTTAAACAGGGTCATCCAAAAACTTGTCCACCCCGATCAGTTGGGATTTATCCCTGGAAGATCTACTAGTATAAATATAAGATGGGTGTATTTGAATTTACAGATCCCAGCTGACGGGGATGGATCGAGGACTATCTTGTCTTTGGATGCCGCCAAGGCCTTCGACAGCCTTGAATGGCGATATCTGTGAAGGGCCCTGGCTGAGTTACAATTTGGTCCGTGCTTTATTAACTGGATAAAATTGTTATACAAAGTGCCAGAAGCAAAAGTGAGAGTGAACAATGAATACTCTGACAAATTTTGATTGCTGAGGGGGACAAGACAGGGGTGCCCTATGTCCCCCCTGCTCTTCAAACCTCTGGCAGTGGCTCCCAGGTCCTTCTCGGAGGTAAGAGGATTTAGCAGGGGAGTAGTGGAAGAAAAGGTGGCATTATACGCGGATGACCTTCTACTATTTCTAGGTGACACGCAGACTTCCCTGTTGAGGGCAATGGAAATAATTACAAATTTTGGCCAATTTTCCGGACTTGCCATGAACTGGGAAAAATCTGCATTGTTACCAGTAGACCCCTGGCGGGTCCCTTGCCTGGGGATGTTGCTCAGATTCAAATAGTGGACAAAATGAAATATTTGGCAATTAACATTACAAGAGACCCCAAACAGTACATCAAAAATAATATTTTCCCACTTCTGGAAAAATTCAGGGGAAAAATCCAAATATGGAAACGTCTCCCATTATCAGTAGCAGGACGATGTAACTTGATTAAAATGCTAGGGATGCCACAGCTTTTGTATGCATTACATAATTTGCCAGTGTGGGTATACAAAAAGTGGTTCCAAAAGTGAGATGTTATCTTTAAAGAACTGATCTGGAAAGGTGGTCTGGCAAGAATCCGCTTACGTACCCTACAATTACAAAGTCAGGAAGGAGGGGTTGCACTTCCGCACCCTCAGAGTTATTTCCTTGCGGCAGAGTTACAGCATATGGGAGGGTGTAATGGAGATATGTAGGGAGGGAAATGTTGCTACAAAATTCTCCACATGGATCAATGGTGGAAGCCATGGAGGGGGGCTCCTTCCCTTCTAGGCTCCCCACATTAAGCTTAATGGTAAGAGTATTGGAAACAGTGAAGACATTGCTGGGGTATAAGGGATTCACAGAGCATACACCCCTATGGGAGAATAGAAATGTGGGAGAAATCCAGGAGATGGGGACAATTAAAGAATGGGAAAGGTGTGGAATAAAGTCTATTAACCAGCTATATAAAGATGGCATTCTGAAATCTTTTCAGAAGCTGAGGGAACAATACACAATACCAAATAAATCCTTTTTTAAATACCTACAGGTTAGGCATGCTCTGGGAGAGAAGTTTAGAGAGAGGGTGCCGGAATGGAGCAAGATTCCTTTGCTCCAGAAGGTAATTAATGCAACAGCCCTAAAAGGCCTTATTTCAAGCTTATATCCACATATATACAAGGGGAGCCTGGAGGGAATAGGGGCCCCACCAGGTAGGAGGAAATGGGAACAAGATGTAGGAACTATAACAATAGAAGAGTGGAGCAAAGTCCTTGAATTGAGCCCCTTGGTCTCACTTTTCCCCTCCCAAAGGATTTCACATCTGTTTTTGCTATATAGAGCTTATTATACCCCTCAAAGGATTTTTTTGTTTGGCTGCAGTTTGGACGCAAGTTGTCCAAGGTGCGGGGAAAGGGAAGGCGATTTAATCCACATGTTTTAGAGGTGTCCGAAGTTATTCCGGTATTAGAGGGAGGTAGCTGGAGTTATAAGTCAGGTATTCAGAGGAACCCCAAACCTGGATGTTAGGCTCTGTGTATTGGGGCTTGTAGAGGGGGAGGGAAACCCCGGATGTACCCAGATTGCAATCCTTAGGTGTCCATTTCAGGCAAGGAAATTGATAGCACAAAGGTGGCAATCGGTCTTGCCTCCATCTTGTACAGAATGGGAGTGAGGCATGAATGAGACAATTTGGAAGGAAAAATCTGTATATGTCAGGCTGCATAAAGAAATATGAAAAGATCTGGAAACCCTGGTGGGAGGTAAAGGGGTATCCCCCCTAGAATGAGGTGGAAGACATTTTTAGCCGGAGCCATCTGTACAGAGGGAGGAGGATAAGAAGGGCTAGAGAGAGGATAGGGATAAATGATATCCACGTTAAAGGGAAACGAAAAGGGATAGAGAACAAGCGTAACAAAGATAAGAGGTGATATATTGCAATGAGAGAGATGGGTGACTGAGGGTGAAAGATGTGAAACTAGGAAAGGAGGATGGCTGAGAGTGGTACTGCAATTGTGTGGGAGGAGATGGAAGGGAAGGGGACTGAATGGTTCGAGAGGGGGTGATGGGAGGGCAGGTGTGGAGGAACCGAAATTGAATGTGAATGGGAGGTAGATGGATATGTTATAGAATAAACAATGGAGAAACTTATTGGGAATATACTTCGCAATTATTATTTTGTATTTCTGTATATAAAATGGTACTGGGAGGGGGAGGGGGGGGGATAATGGTTCTATGTATGATAATATGTTTAAGGGAAAAAAATAAGGTTAAGGTTCCCCTTAAGATCCATACCTAAGGGCCTGGTATGCCCCGCGCTCCCCGCAATAGGAAAATGTGTTTTTCCTATTGCAGCGAGCGCGAGATGCAGTACTTTGCCCTTGCGTCGTATCTGGTCCGTCGGACCAGCATACAGACGCATGCAGACGAACGGGCTTTCCGTCAGGAACTGAGTCCGGTGGACTAAGATTTAAAGCATGCTTTAAATCTTGGTACGGCGGACTTTTGGGAAAAAAAAGTCCGCCGGAGCCTACACACGGTCGGATTGTGCGGCGGACTCATGTCCGCCGGACCAAGTATGCCGGAAAGTCCGACCGTGTGTACGCGGCTTTATAGTTTTGTCCAAACCCATGTCACTGTCACTTTTTTGGAACTGCTTGGCAAATTTAAACCTGGAGAAAAATACACTATATACACATGGCATCCCAGTCTTAGTCTATAGGGTTTAATATTGAGTTGACCCACCCATTGCAGCTATAACAGCTTCAACTCTTCTGGGAAAGCTGTCCACAAGGTTTAGCAGTATGTCTATTGGAATGTTTGACCATTCTCCCAGAAGCGCATTTGTGAGGTCAGGCACTGATGTGGACAAGAAGGCCTGGCTTGCAGTCTCTGTTCTAATTCATACCAAAGGTGTTCTATCGGGTTGAGGTCATTACTTTGTGCAGGCCAGTCAAGTTCCTCCACCCCAAACTAACTGATCCATGTCTTTATGGACCTTGAATTGTGCACTGGTCCAAATCATTTGGTGGAGGGGAGATAATGGCGTGGGGTTATTTTTCAGAGGTTGGGTTTGGCCCCTTAGTTCCAGTGAAGGGAACTCTTAAGACGTCAACATACCAAGATATTTTGGACAATTTCATGCTCCCAACTTTGTGGGAACAGTTTGGGGATGGCCCCTTCCTGTTCCAACATGACTGCGCACCAGTGCACATAGCAAGGTCCATAAAGACATGAATGAGCGAGTTTGGGGTGGAGGAACTTGACTGGCCTGCACAGAGTCCTGACCTCAACTTGATAGAACATCTTTAGGAAGAATTAGAGCAGAGACTGCGAATCAGGCTTTCTTGTCCAACCAGGGCCGTAGATAATTTTTTTTCCTGGGGAAGGTTCAGGTCTTTCAAACTCAAAGGCATCATTTAGGTCATGAGGATTTGCAATGCAGCACAGCAAAAATGATCTCCATTCAACTGAATGCGGTTGTGGTGCAGTAGTGCAGGGTTTAATATGTGATGTGGAAGCAATACTGCGCCTCCTCGCTGCCTGCCAATTGCTCTTTGAAGAACAATCTGAACACGGATCTTCTTCAGAGTGCAAAACTAGTGGAAACTAGCCTTAAGTGTTTATGTAGCTGACATCCTTTATGTAGCTGAAAAGGACCTGGGGGTCCTAGTAGATGATAGGCTCAGCAATGGCTTGCAATGCCAAGCTACTGCTAACAAAGCAAACAGAATATTGGCATGCATTAAAAAGGGGATTAACTCCAGAGATGAAACGATAATTCTCCCACTCTACAAGACTCTGGTCCGGCCTCACCTGGAGTATGCTGTCCAGTTCTGGGCTCCAGTCCTCAGGAAGGATGTACTGGAAATGGTGCGAGTACAAAGAAGGGCAACAAAGCTAATAAAGGGTCTGGAGGATCTTAGTTAGGAGGAAAGGTTCCAAGCACTGAACTTATTCTCTCTGGAGAAGAGACGCTTGAGAGGGGATATGATTTCAATTTTGTGACCCCACAATAGGGATAAAACTTTTTCGCAGAAGGGAGTTTAACAAGACACGTGGACACTCATTAAAATTAGAAGAAAAGAGATTTAACCATAAACTACGTAGAGGGTCCTTTACTGTAAGAGTGGCAAGGATGTGGAATTCCCTTCCACAGGCGGTGGTCTCAGCGGGGGGCATAGATAGTTTCAAAAACTATTAGATAAGCACTTGAACGACCGCAACATAGAGGGATATACAATGTAATACTGACATATAATCACACACATAGGTTGGACTTGATGGTCTTTTTTCAACGTCACCCACTATGTAACTATGTAATCCTAAGGTTTTTAAATATAAACCAGCAATGTCCTTCCTGAGCTACATTTTTAACTTGCATCCATACTCATTTTGTTCCTTTAACACTATATAGTATTTTAAAAAAGAATTATAATTGGTACTTACTGCATATTTTCATAGTGTAACAATATGCAGCATGTACATGGTAAATATTTTATTTTAAATAAAAGAAACTGAGCCAACTTCACAAAGACCTGCTCGGGTTGCACAGTAAGATTGCCTATTATCCAATAGTAAGCCTCCAAAATCCATTGGTGCAGTAGAAACTGACTGACATTCGGCCTATGTGTATAGGTACTTGTCCGACAGAAACCGATCTCACCGCCAGCTGAAAACCAACAGCCAACCAGCATCCGATCAGTACTATCAGCCAATGGCTGCAAGCACTGACAGATGTGTTCTGGCGGGGGGGGGGTCCCCTGTCAGAACACAGTAGCTCAGCGGGGAGATAGTAACATCACATCATTAGTACAGATAGCTTCTCCTGAGCTCCCCAGTTTTTTTTCCATTCAGCCCGTTGGATTGAACTAAAAGAAAAACAAACAAAAAAAGTACTGTGTGTACCAGGCTTTAGATCTTATCTTATATATTCTAAATGGCAATACCTACAACCAGGATCCAAGGTGTTCCAATTTTTGTTTGTACAGCTAGGTGATGGGCTGAAAAGGGCCAATGCTGTCCACTGATGTTACCATGTACAGTATCTGCACATCAAGTGGTTACCTGCTGTTAGGGACCAGTTTCCGACCCTGGATGCAGAGAGATTTTGTCCAAGGGCAAAAATGTATCCCTACCTGCAGGTAACCACTAGATGTGCGGATACATGTGGATACATGTTTACAGCAGCATCCAACCTTGGCTGTTTTTAGCCCGTCACTCAGGTGTACAGGCTGAGCTAGAGATTGGAACATTTGAGATCCCAGGCGCAGGTATTTGCAGTATACTTGCAGCACCATGGTCATGTAGGATGTATGAATGAAACCCAAGACTGGACTTTAGCTAACCTTACTGTGCAACCTGAGCAGGTGCAAGGCACAACATATTGTGGTAGGCAGTAAAACAGTGTCCTAAGAAATTTTATGAAATGTTTTAAGAGATTAAGAAAAATAAAATAGTACATTGCCTACCGCAGGTGCACCTGGTCAATAAGGTTGGCTCGTATTCAGTCTTAAACTGTAGTAAACCCAGCTTTTGAACTTGTACCTACGGGTATGCCTATAATAAGGCTTACCTGTAGGTACAGTGAATATCTCCTAAACATGTGATGTTTAGGAGATATTCACATGGGAAGCAGCAGGTGACGTCACCCACACATGTGCTCTGAAGGGACGGCATACCGTTTTGGTCATTTGGCAGTCTGTTCTGCACTTCTGTGATCTGTTTTTAGCTGACAGCTGGATAAAGGCTGCTACATCACTTACCAGGTCCAGGCTGGGGGAAGACCCCAACATTTAAGTTGGGATTCACCCAGATCCCTGGACCGGCAGTTGGCTCATCCTCTCAGTGAGCCGCTAAGATCCTGAGCCAGCTGCCCGTTCCACAGCCCAATGCTACAGTGAGCATGGGGGGTGGTCTCCCTCCTAAGAACCCCCCCTTCTTTTCCCTCCTCAAGCAAAGATTCCCACTGCAAAATATCTCCCTCCCTCAAATATTCCCCCATAAAATTAAACCCCCTGTCTCTAAACTGACCCCCAAAGCAAAAATATCTCCCTCAGTCAACACCCTCCACCCCCCCCCCCCCCACCAGCAAAGATTCCTAATTATGAATAAATTCTCCCTTCGTTCAATCAAACTCCCTCCCAGCAGCAAATCCCTGCCATTAATCATCCCTGTAAACTTCTCTACAAAAATCCCCCCTTCTTCAAAAGAAAACTCACCTATCTTCCCTTAACCCCCTCTCCAATGGAAACTCCCCCAGGCAGGAATTCTCACCCCCTCCTTCTCCCAAACAGAAAGCTTATGCCTCTCCACTTGCCAGATCCAGATTCAGTGCTGCACAGAGGCAGGAAAACTTTTGCAGCCCCAGTCTTCTTTCTGCTGTGTCATGTGTACCTTGAGGGGAGTCTAGAAGTTCCCTCAACCATGCACTGTCAGTTGCAGGTATCCGAGACCCGTTTTGAGGTATTGCAAGCATCGGGACCTCGCAGGAATTTCATGCCTTTTGGGGGGACCCCTTATTAAACTGATTTGGCACAATAGAGGGAGGACTGGCTGCTGCGCTCCAAAACTCCTTGATTGCTTCTACTGTGCTGTTGCTGAACCTGAGCAGCGCAGCAGCAGGGACACTGCCTGGGCATTTTGCCAGGATGCTCTAGCGGGGGTTTAAACACCCCTGACCCCCCCCCTTATCTACGCCTCTGGAAGAATGGTCAAACATTCCCATAGACACACTCCTAAAGCTTTTGGACAGTCTTTCCAGAAGAGTTGAAGCTGTTATAGCTGCAAAGGGTGGGCCAACTCAATATTGAACCCTAAAGACTGGGATGCCATTAAAGTTCATGTGTGTGTAAAGGCAGGTGTCCCAATACTTTTGACAATACAGTGTATAAATAAAGGGATATTAAATAAACAATAAAACACTGAACACTACCATTGCACTTATTACCCATGCAGTTATCAGATTGCAGCATTTTTCACAATAGTGGCCTTTTAACAGTTTCCCGACCTGCTCGCATACATATACTGTGGCACAATGGCACCGCTGTGCTAAACCCCGTATACATACGGGGTTCCTTTAAGAGCTGCCAGAGGGCGCGCACGTGCCCGCTGCATGGCTGGGGCCCCAATGCACATGGCTGACGGCTACGCGTGATCGTGTGCACGAGCATCAGCATGGGGATTTGTGTGTGTAAACACACAAATCCCTGTGCTGTCAGAGGAGAGGAGACATGTTGTTTGTTCCTAGTAATCAGGAAAAGCGAAATGTCTCCTCTCCTACTCAGTCCTATCCCCATACAGTTAGAACACACACGAGGGAACACAGTTAACCCCTTGACAGCCCCCTAGTGTTAACACCTTCCCTACCAGTGCCATTTACACAGTAATCAGTGCATTTTTATAGTGCTGATCACTGTATAAATGTCAATGGTCCCAAAAATGTGTCAAAAGTGTCCGATCTGTCTGCCGCAATGTCGCAATACTGCTATAAATTGCAGATCACCGCCATTACTAGTAAAAAATAATAATAATAAAAATGCCATAAAAATGCCATAAATTTTTCCCATAGTTTGTAGACGCTATAACTTTTGCGCAAACCAATCAATATACGCTTATTGTGATTTTTTTTACCAAAAATATGTAGAAAAATATATATCGACCTAAGCCGATGAAGAAATTTGTTTTTTAAAAACATTTTTGGGGATATGTATTATAGCAAAAAGTAAAAAACATTGCTTTTTTTCCAAAAATGTCATTATTTTTTTGTGTATAGTGCAAAAAATAAAAACCACAGGGGTGAGCAGATAACACCAAAAGAAAGCTCTATTTGTGGGAAAAAAAAGGACGTAAATTTTGTTTGGGTGTAACGTCGCATGACCGCGCAATTACCAGTTAAAGCGACGCAGTGTCAAATTGTAAACAGTGCTCTGGTCAGGAAGGGGGTAAAACCTTCCGGGGCTGAAGTGGTTAAAGACCTGCAAGGGTTGACAATGCCAGAGAGCATCCAACAGTGACTTCCAAAGAAAGGCAGCAAGCAATTGAGAAGTCATAAAACTATGATAATCCTTTTGAATAAAAACAAACACATTAAATGCAATGTAACCAGACATTTATAAACAATCAAATTAAATTACAGCACCAAGAAATTGGATGCATTATTGTTACTAACTTTCCTTTATTGGTTTTTGTACATGTAATGTTAGATTGCATTTTTAAAATAAATAACTACACATTGGAAATAAATAAAATTACTCGGCAAGTAATTAAGGAGTTTGTTTTAATATATTGTTTTGTTCGTTTTTATTTATTTATTTAATTGTTTTTACACAGTCACACAAAGAACTTCTACTAAACAGTACTGGTGATGTATTTTAATGATTTTGTTTCATATGTATTCTTTTATGCATCTACACAATAGACTTTCAATAAACAAGTATATAATTATAGTGTTCTTTGAAACTAATTACCTTATGAATTGTTCATGGCGCTTTTTATTGCGAATTGTTATTGTTTGATTAAACAATACTGACAATGATTTCTTTCTCTTTTATTTGGTTACTTGTTTTTCCGCTCAGAGAACAATTGTCTTTCCGCTATGTTTTGCCAGCAGTTATTAAACTTTGGTCAGGTTGTTAAAGCAAGTAGCTACACTGTTTTCAAAAATATGATATTACTTGTCAACCAGCAGGAATAAATATAGTTATTATTTGAGTTTCATAGTGTGTCTTGTTTAAATCTGCAGACAAAGTGAATTTTAATTTTACAATCATTCACAGCATGAGCTATAAACATAAAGGATGCAATACTATCTGCAGGAAAGACTGGACATGAGGTTTATCTCACTCCATTGTGAGGTATGCTATTCCTTAATACGTGAGATGTACACCATTTCTTCATGGGGACTAGGACATAATGTGTACCTCACTCTTTATTAGAGAAAAGAACATGTGATGTACCTCACTCCTTAGTAGCGGTTGAGGACATAAAATGTACCTTACTCCTTAATAGAGAAGAAGAGATGAGATGTACCGCATTTCCTAGTAGAGATGAAAACATGGGATGTACTTAATTGTGATGAGGAAATGAGATGTACATCACTTCTTAGTAGAGATTAAGACATAAAATGTACATCTTTCCTTAGTGGAGATAAGCACATGAGATGTATCTCTTGTGTTAGTACAGATGAGGACATGAAATGAGATGAATATCATTCTTGTAGAGATGAAGAAATACAATGTACCTCATTCCTTAGTAGAGATGAAGACACGCAATGTGCCTCATTTCTTAGGAGAGGTGAGAACATGAAATGTACCTTATTTTTTATCACGGATTAGGATATGGGATGTACCTCAGTAGCGATGAGGATGTAAAATGTACCTCTCTCCTTAATAGAGATGAGGACATAAAATATACCCCTTTTCCTTGGTAGACAGGAGGATGAGATAATCATCCTCATTCCTTAATAAAGAGGATACAAGGTGTACATTATTCCTTAGTAGAGATTAAGGGATGAGATGCACTATTATTCCTTAGTAGAGATAAGGACATGAGATGTGTCTCTTTCCTCAGTAGAGCTGAGGACATGAGATGTACATCATATCTTGTTAGAGATTAGGATATGAAATGTACATCTTTCCTTAGTAGAGATTATCACATGAGATGTTTTGTTAGAAGATATGAGGAAATGAGATGAAATACATTTCATTCTTGTAGAGATGAAATATCTCATTCCTTAGTAGCGATGAAAATAAAAGATTTACATCATCAATACATCTTATTTACTGTAATTTTACAGATTAGGATATGAGATGTACCTCTGTAGAGATGAGGATATAAGATATAACTCTTTGCTTGGTAGAGATGAGGAAATGAGATGTACATTTTTCCTTAGTGGAGATTAGCACATGAGATGTATCTCTTTTGTTAGTAGAGAAGAGGACATGAGTTGAGATGAATATCATTCTTGTAATGATGAAAACCTGAGATGTACCTCATTCCTTAGTAGAGATGAGGACATGAGATGCACCTTAGTAGGGGTTGAGGATGTGAGATGTACCTCACTCCTTAATAGAGATGAAGATAAAAGATGTACATCACTCCCTAGTAGAGATGAAGACACAAGATGTAGAGATGAGGACATAACCCTTTCCTTAATAGAGATGAGGACATTAGATGTACTTCTTTCCTTAATAGAGATGAGAATACAAGAAGTACATCATTCCTTAGTAGAGAATAAAGGAGAAGTATGGCCAAAGCTTTTTTGGCCGTACTTCTCCTATGGATCACAGATTGTTCTGCACTCCTGTGACCCATTTTCAACGGACAGCAGACTAAAGGCCCTTTTTCCTTAGTACTGATGAGGACATGAGATGTACATCATTCTTTTGTAGAGATAAAAGCAAAAAATGTAAATCATTCCTCGGGAGGGATGAGGACACAAGATGTACCTCTCTCCATAGAAGGGTTTGGGGACATGAGCTGTACGCCATTTCCTAGCAGAGATGTAGAAACAAGATGTAACTAATTTCTTATGAGATGAGAACATTAAACGTACCTTGGTTATTATTACAAATAAGGATATGAGATGTAATTTATTCCTTAGTGGAGATGAAGACATAAGATATAAAAAACTAAATTGTGTCTTTACATAAAACATTTTCTTAGCTAATTGAAACCACAAAAAGAAATGTGAATGTTCTATGGTTATCTCACGTACTGTGTAAACTCTTTATAATAGGCAGCCTGAAAGTACCAGCAAGAGACAGGATGGAGGTAAACAAGGTGTACAGTGGAACATGTTGAAGGAGAAAATTAGTTACAGCTGGGCCAGTGAAGAAAACTGAACCTATGAAACCCATTCAAAGCATAGGGGGTAATTTACTTTAGCGCCGGGAAGTACCCATTTTAGGCAATTAAGATTTCAACAGGCGAACGATCAAATGAAAAAGAGCGCTATTAGCGGCGAACATACGTTAGTAAATTTGGAAATCAGCGCTAACTAGCAAATGCCAATTTCTACTAAGTTATTATTAGGGATAGGTGAACGGTTCGGCCTGAGCATAAGTTCGGGACGAACTTTTGTTGTTCTGATGTTCTGCGAACACTGAACAATATGCGGTGTTCGGGGCAAATTCGAAAGCCGCCGGAACACTGTTACAGTCTATGGGACGATAACATGAAAAATCAAAAGTGCTCATTTGAAAGGCTTATATGCAAGTTATTGTCATAAAAAGTGTTTGGGGACCTGGGTCCTGCCCCAGGGGGGACCCCTACGCCATTTTAAAAAAAAAATTGGCGCAGGGTTCCCCTTAATATTCATACCAGACCTAAAGTGCCTGGTAATGGACTGGGGCGCACCCCATGCTTTTTTTCAATGAGTTTTATCTATATTGCCGAGACCTGACAATTCATTATAGCCGTGATTAGTTTTAAATGACAATTTTTCCTTTAGAAATGTCATTTTGCTGTGGTACTGTTCTAAACACGGGAAAAATGTGCCACTTTACAGGCATACTATAGACACCCCCCAGGCACGATATTTAAAGGAATATTTCATTTTTATTGTTTCACTTTAAGCATTCAAAAAAAAATCTCTGCTCCCGAAAAAACATCAGTTTTTTTTTTTAAAATTTGCATTGATACATGTCCCCTGGGGCAGGACCCAGGTCCCCAAACACTTTAACGTTGTTCGTGTGTTCTTCCAAATTTTTTGCCTGTTCAGTATGTTCTGGTGTGAACCGAACCGGGGGGGTGTTCGGCTCATCCCTAGTTATATATCACTGCACTGCAACCATGATCCATGTACGTAAAGAAAACATTTTTATGTGAGATGTGCTCTACCTCGTGTGCATCTATTGATGTATATTGCAATCAGTATTCCTAGTTTTTTTTCTTCTTTTGCTAACTAATGTAGTTATGAATGATTACTACAGAGTAATGTCTGCTATTCTGTAAAGTTACATGTATTGAACATTTAGGTTACCTACTTGTATGTTGTTTTTTTCATGTTTTTTTATTTTTTTTAATTTAGGTGACTGTAAAGCGGTCAGTATTTATGTTCATTCTTTAATCATACTACACTATTATGTAGGTCTCAGTGTACTTAGCACAATGGCTTGGTGATCTGCTCAGATGTCTTCACAGCACTCAAGGTACAAGTTCAAAGTTGGTGGTAGCCAACCTACCATCCACCAGCTGTGTTTATTTTTTCAGAGCACAAGCAAATTAAAATAAACAAAGAATTGTAAACTGCCAGTTAAAGTGGTTGTAAACCCTTATAATCCACTTTTTTCTACAGGTAAGCCTATAATAAGGCTTACCTGTAGCTACCCCGGATTTCTCCTAAACCTGCAGTTTAGGAGATATCCCCTGTATCTACATGTGTCGATATTATCGGCACATGCGCACTGAAGCAATGGCACGTACGTGCTGTTTGCTTCAGTGAGTGTGCCGTTACCGGCAGCTCCAGCACGCATGCGCGGGAGTGACGTAATCGCGGCTCCGGCCAATCACAGCGTGGGAGCTGCGATACCCGGAAGTAACTCTGGGGAGAAATGTTGCCGGCCGGTGCTGGGTATGGGCACCGCAGTGGGGGTTGGATCTCAGGTAAATATTACATAATGAGCTAGTATGCTATGCATACTAGCTCATTATGCCTTTGTCTTGCAGGTCTTTTTTTTTTCTTTTTTCATGTGGGTTTACAACCACTTTAACTAGTGTGTGATGTTTGCAATTCCACACCATATTATTATTGAATACTTACATAACTCTTCAAATGCATGCAATGGTAATATAATAGAATCAGCCAACCTAAAGTGCTTTGGCTAATTGGCATTAGCCTATTTTCAGCATATGCTGCTTTGGCTATTTTATTTTTTTACCAATGCAATCTTTTAGTATCCCTCTGTGGGATTATGAACCCATGAGTCCTCCAAGGTCTGAGTTTTTCAAGGTAGAAGCGCTGACCATTAGCCTATTGAGCTTAGCACAATCATACATAGAAAATACATTTACTAGTGTTTGATGTTTCTTCTCCCTGTGCCGTCTCTCCTGCCGCCACCATCTTCTCCCGCTGCTGTGTTCTTCTGCGCAGCTGGTTACCCGCTACTAAAAAAAAAAGCTGCTCTTCTTCTGTGGCGGTCTTCTGTGGCCATCTGATGATGTCACCCGGAGAGCCCGCCCCATGGCTATGTAAGAGATGCCACACAGTGGGTGACAACACAGCGGAGGAAGACCGCCACAGAAGAAGAGTGTTTTTTTTTTATTAGTGGGTAACCGGCGGCGCAGAAAAACACAGCAGATTGAGAATATGGTGGCGGCAGCAGAGACGGCTCGGGGAGAAGATGGCGGTGGGAGAGACAGTGGCAGGAGAAGATGGCTCAGAGAAGAAGATGGCTCAGAGCTATTTAACAATAAAGGACTTGTCAAAAACCGCCTATTGTTTTTTTACATTTCACTGCTTTTTTTGGTGAATGGGTAGGGGTACAACGTACCCAATACCCATTCACATAGGGGGGCAAGATCTGGGGGGCCCCCTTGTTAAAGGAGGCTTTCCGATTCTGATAAGCCCCCTGCCCGCAGACCCCGACAACCACCGGCCAGGGTTGCGGGAAGAGGCCCTTGTCCCCATGTTGAATCCGATAAGCCCCCCACCCACTGACCCCAACAACCACCTGGCAAGAGTTGTGGGGATTAGGCCCTTGTCCACATCAACATGGGGACAAGGTGCTTTGGGGGGCTACTCCAAAGCATCCCCCCAATGTTGAGGGCATGTGGCCCGGTATGGTTCAGGAGGGGGGGGCGATCTCTCGCCCTACCTCTTTTCCTGTGGCCTGCCAGGTTGCGTGCTCAGATAGGGGTCACGCAATTTTTTTTTTACATTTTGGTTCGGGGTTCCCCTTAATATTCATAACAGACCCAAAGGGCCTGGTAATGGACTGGAGGGGAACCCATGACATTTTTTTCAATGAGTTTTATCTATATTGAAGGGATCCAACAATTCATTACAGCCGTGATCAATTTTAAATGACATTTTTTCCTTTAGAAATGTCATTTTGCTGTGGCACGGAAAAAGTGCGCCAATTTACAGGCATACTATAGACACCCTCCAGGCACGATATTTAAAGAAATATTTCATTTTTATTGTTTCACTTTAAGCATTATTAAAATCACTGCTCCCGTAAAACGGCCCTTTTTTAAAACTTTTTTTTTGCATTGATACATGTCCCCTGGGGCAGGACGCAGGTCCCCAAACACTTTTTATGACAATAACTTTTGATTTTTCATGTTCGTATCCCATAGACTTTAACGGTGTTCGCGTGTTCATCTGATTTTTTTTTGCCTGTTCGCAAGTTCTGGTGCGAACCGAACCGGGGGTGTTCGGCTCATCCCTACTATACAATAATGTTTAGCATTTCATAATATTATAGTAACAACTATGCTCATGCTGATGTGGCATTGGCTAATAGGTGTTCGCCTCTTTTCAGCTTATGCTGCTGAGTACAATACAAGCTTTCAGTAGGTGATACCATCTGTGTGATTTTCAGCCATTTGAGCACAATTATATCGAGAACATACATTTACTAGTGTTTGATGGTGGGACTACTTTATATTCTAGCACAGTGACTTAGGCTCCTTACACACTTGTGCGACCTGAAAGTCCTGTGATTTTGCAGTGCTCTTTTGCCAGGATTTTGATGCGACTTTAAAGCGGGGGTCCACCTATCTATCGTTTTTTTTTTTTTTAGTTAATTCACAAACTTTTCTTCTCAGCATTACATACTCACATATTGTGTGTAATATGTCCGCCTGTGTCAGATTTCGTCGGAAAGAATAACTTATATTATTCACTGCAGGCGGTTTCCATCTTCATTGTGGGCATTTGAAGCCCACAAGCATTTATTTCCTGGATGTGGTGAATGCTGTGCTCCCAGCATTCACCGCTCGTTCCCGCACATGCTCAGTGGCATCCTGGGAAGCCTGAGACTAGCTCCCAGGAGTCTGGGAGAGGCTAGAAACACGCTTACTCCCACGGGAGGAGAACCAGGAAGTGCAAAGAAGAATAGAAAAATAATAAAAAGGTAATTACGGCGATTTAAATTTTTTTAAATGGCATGTCAGCATCTAGGCAAGGAAGAGAATACATACAGATATTGTTCAAAATTTGGGTGGAACTCCGCTTTAAGCAATGCCTGTGTAATCTTGAGGTCTATGGACGCAGGCATCGCGGGAAAGTCACGCAATTTTGCTGCGATTTTCCCACTATTTTGCGGCAGCAATTTTGTCGCGATTTCAGGGAATGCCTGTGTAAACTTGAGGTCTATGGACCTCAACTCACATCAAAGTCAGACCAAAGTAGTACAGGGACTACTTTGAAGTTGGTGTGACTTGAAGTCGCACAGATATGAATGGCACTGATTGAAAATTATAGGGTATGACTTGTCATGTGACTGATGTCCAAAGTCGCAGGAAAAGTAGTACAAGTGTGAAAGGGGCTTCAGCCCGACTTTGTGAGCAATTTCAGAGACATCGGTGCACTTTCCTGCACAGATGTCTAGTGAATTCGCATAGGTCCCAACTGTCCCTGATTTGGAACAAAGTCCCTCTGTTCCTCTTTCTTTCTCATTTGTCCCTCATTTTGTTCTGATCTATATAGTTGTATATAAAATGCACTTTTAAAAGGGTTTCCCAGTGCTAAGACTTTCATCTAAAATGCTTTGTTTGTAAATTTCCAAAGCCAATCTAAAGGAATATTTTAGGTAAAAAAAAAAAAAAAAAGCACTTGGGGGTTTAACTTGGTTTTTTTTTAAATAATTTGCTTTTAAGGAGGTGTGTTAGGGGGTGTGTCCTATGCCTACATACTTTTGCTAATAGGTGTCCCTCATTCCCATCTCAGAAAGTTGGGAGGTAAGAAATCGCCCCCTGAAGTCACCCAAAGTAGAGCAGGAACTACTTTTGGTAATCGATGCGGTGTCAAACTAATTCGGACAGTTCCATTGCCGTCAATAGGAGCCGATTTGGCCTGCAATTTGATGTGTCAGAGCTATGTGAACATGGGTGAAGTTGCATAGATATAAATGAAAATCATGGGGGGGGCAACTTTTCATGCGACTCTGAGGTCCAAAGCTGCATGAAAAAGTCACCCAAGTGTGAAAGTAACCTAATGAGATTACTTGATAACACCTTTGAATTAGGCCCCATTTGCACATGTGTGACCTTAAAATTGTACAGCTTTGTCGTGACTTGAAGCAATGCTTGTGTAATTTAGTGGTGTATGGACCTCGAATCGCATCAAAGTCAAACCACGGTAGTGCAGGGACGAATTTGACCCACTTTCAGGATGCACAAGTGACAAAAGGGCCAAATTCAAAGGTGTTATCCATGAATCTCATTCACACTGCTGCGACCTGAAAGTCACACTATTTTGCTGCTGCAACTTGCCCCCCTTTTTTTGGGAATTTCTGTGTAATATACCAACCTATGTACCTCAAATCGCATGAAAGTCACACCAAAGTAGTACAGGCACACAAACAGCCCTAGTTGGGCGTTTGACATTATGCACAATATCATTCCTTCTCCCCCCACAAATCACAGCAAAAAACCTGGCCTTCTCAGGCCAAACGAACCCCCCCACTGCAGCCCTTTTTTATAAGGTAGGTTGTATTGTTAGCACATGTCCAATAGAAGTACACGCCCACCAGTATCTTTCAATCTGTCTCTTCATGTCTGTCTAAAGTGATTGCACCTGATGAGCAGGAACATATAATACTATTTGGAACTGTGTTATCCCTTGGCTATGTGCATCAAATCTCCAACTACAGGCCAAAGATTGAAGTCCATTTGCATGCACATAAACCAAGCAACAGTTTTCTAAGTATATGTTCCTGTGCAGTGTAAACCCTACAATTTTAAACGTCTAAGTCCCTGGGCGTGATTAGTGCTAACAAATATTAACATCAGTCCCTGGCTGCAATGAGCTTCCAATCTAAAGTCCAAAACTAACTTTCTTACATTAGAGACTATTTTGACAGGAGACAAATAAGACACCAGCATGTCTTCGGATTGTGGTGAGAAACCCACACAGGGAGAACATATAAACTTCAACACAAGCATGTTGGGGAATTGAACCAGCAACCCCAGGGCTGCTAGACAGAATTACTACCCACTTAGCCAGTGGGCAGCTTCACAAATGTTGTCTTCATCTCTGTGGTGTGAACCACCCCTAAGTCCATAGCCATGCTCAGTGTCACAAGCAATATACAATATATTGTCCTAAATATTGGGACGTCTGCCTTTATACGCACATAAACTGTAATGGCATCCCAGTCTTAGTCTGTAAGGTTAAAAATGTATTTGGCCCTTTGCAGCTATAACAACTTCAACTCTTCTGGGAAGGCTGTCCACAAGGTTTAGGAATGTGTCTATGGGAATGTTTGACCATTCTTCCAGAAGTGCATTTGTGAGGCCAGGCACTGATGTTGGACAAGAAGGCCCGGCTTGCAGTTTCCACTCTAATTCCCCAAGGTGTTCTGTTGTGTTGAGGTCAGGACTCTGTGCAGGCCAGTCAAGTTCCTCCACCCCAAACTCACTCATCCATGTCTTTATGGACCTTGCTTTGTGCACTGGTCCAAATCATTTGGTGGAGGGGGGATTATGGTGTGGGCTTATTTTTCAGAGGTTGGGCTTGCCCTCTTAGTTCCAGTGAAGGGAACTCTTAAGGCATCAGCATACCAAGACATTTTGGACAATTTCATGCTCCCAACTGTGTGGGAACAGTTTGGGGATGCCCCCCCTCCTGTTCCAACATGACTGCGCACCAGTGCACAAAGCAAGGTCCATAAAGGTCCTTGTTTGGGATGGAGGAACTTGACTGGCCTGCACATAGTCCTGACCTTAACCTGATAGAACACCTTTTGGCTGAATTAGAGCAGAGACTGTGAGCCAGGCCTTCTCATCCAACATCAGTGCCTGGCTGCACAAATGCGCTTCTGGAAAAATGGTCAAACATTCCCATAGACACACTAAACCTTGTGCACAGCTTTCCAAGAAGCTATTACAGCTGCAAAGGGTGGGCCAAATCAAATTTTAACCCTACGGACTAATACTGGGCTGTCATTAAAGTTCATGCATGTGTAAAGGCAGGTGTCCCAATACTTTTGGCTAGATAGTATATCTGGCAAGATTTACAATGATGGTGGAACCCTCCTACACATAAATACTACATTTAGACATAGTTTTAGGACCTGAGTCAGGAGTTATGTTCAATAACATAGGGAGATGAGACAACTTCTCTACATGAAGCGACACGTTTGGGATTCAAACCCAGACCCTCAGAGATGCTAAGCAGAAGTTCAAAACTCTAAGCCACAGAGCTGCCACATGTGGAAACCTCCAACACATAAATACTGCATTTCTTTGGACATATAGGTGGTGAAATTACATTACTCAAGAGGTATTCTTCTTGATTTATTCTGTGATATTTGCTGGTTCTTTGTGGGTGAGTGTAGAATAGTGATATTACCCTCAAATTTTGGGGAATTACATTTTGGTATCTGATGTTGGTACACATATCACATTTTTTTAGCTCAAATTATGATTATTTGGAAATAATAAAAAGCACTCAAAATTGTGACTCATTTTAAATTTGCATCAGCAATAGTATTGTTTGTGTTTTGTAAAGGCACCTGTCTGAGTTTGGGTAAAGATTTTTGTGAGATGGAGAGTAACAAGTGAAAGTGACAGAGAAAAATATATTTTACCAAAACATCAAAACATTCCACATTCTAGCATTCTTAAAAACAAATAGATTAAGTAGAAGCAACAATGTTGCAAAGGAAAATTTATTTCAGAGAAAGATACATTTCATCTCAACATTAAAAGGATTTATTTGGGGAAGTTACAATTGTACCATTAGAATCAATTGCTAAAACTTACATTGGACTATAATAGCAACGATTTTCACTCCCAAAAAAAGCTCTTTTAAAACAGCGCTCATTTTGGTATTTACTATAGCGCCCTGTAAAAAAGACATTGGGGCTAAAATGAGAGCTATTTGCAGGTCTGAGCAGTTGTGTTGGCACCTAGTTCTACAGAGACGGGGAATTTATCTCTTCTCAGACTTTTAAAGATATTTCAGTGTAGAAATCGTTTTTTCACACAGTTTAAAAGCAGATTATCTTTAAACAATATGCCGCATATTTCAGTACCATTTAGGCAATGATATCATGCTCTAAACATTATTTCCATGCAGGGCTTGTGCAAGGATTTTTGACACCCTAGGCGAAACCTCATTTTGTCACCCCCGTTGGCTCCACCCCTGACTTCACCCCCTTTGCCCTGCCCATGTGACAGGAGGTGGTGCTTTTCAGGAAGCACTGGCTCTGCTTCCTCTAGAGCTGGCTCCAGTGCTGCACTGCACCTCTAATTACACTACCAGTCGGACGGAGCAGCTGCCTGTTACTGAGTCAGTTACATGCTGCAGCCTGCAGAGCATGCAGACATAGAGGAAAACCAGTGGCCGGGCGCTCCTAAGCAGCAGTGCACCCTAGGCAGTTGCCTAGTTGCCTAGTGGTAGCAATGGCCCTGTTTCCATGTGTACTACTCCAGGTTTTAGCAGAGTAAGGGTTTGGGCGTTATTTGTTTTCAGGGAGCTATAGTAAATTCGATTTTTTTGGAGTATTGTTTTTACCAGCACTATAGTGAATACTGTTTTAAGTGCTGCAGTGCTATAGTAAATGACCCCCATAGTGTTCTCAGAAGCCAGGATAAATTTCAGAAAATACTGATTTTTTTAATGAAATACCTGGCTTATCTGCTAGGGTGCACCCGGAAACCGTATGTGTCGCAACCATTACTAGGTGCACAGCCCTCTGGTTCCCCCATCCTTTAGTTTAGGTCAACCAGGTGGGGGCCCAGGGCATGGAGATTAACTAATCTATGTTCCATACAATGCTTATTTCCTAATTGCTATGTCTCTCTGGAGAACAGGCTGTATTAATTTTACTCTTGATGATATCCATGTCAACTGTCAATTTTTGATTTTGGTTCATACTTAATGTTAAGCGTATGAATATATTCAATAAAAATGATTGAGAAGAAATATCTGGCTTGGGTCACCAAACCACAATTGATTTATGGCAGGCAAAATCAGGCAGATCAGAGTGATGGAAGGATCCATTTATGGTGACTAGTGACTCGAAATAAAACAGTTAGTAACGTTGTTCATATTTTTAAAAGAACCATGTGAATTAGATGTAAAGTGAAATAAAGGCTGGATCTCTTCAAATGTTAAAAATCAGAAAACAGTTTGGCTGGGCAAAACAAAAACAATTTCAGTACACCTTTCCAATACATGCACATTTTCCAATGTTTTAATCTACCCAACCCTTCAAAAATATGTGATCTGAACCTGGACTATTGTACCTCCCTCTAAGTAGGCCTTCCTCTACACAGGCTCATCTTTGGTCTATCCTGAATGTTTTTGACAGACTCATCCACTTTACTAACATTCAGTGTCCACCACCCCTCTCTGACAATCTCTCCACTGGCTTTCACTTTCCCAGTGCATAAAATCCAAAATACTAACTACTACATACAAAGCCATCCACAAATCTGTCCCAGGCTACATCACCAGCCGTGTTTCAAAATATCACCTCCTCCTAACACCTCCTGCTCTCTGGCGCTCTTTTCACCTCCTCCCATGTTCACCTCCAGGACTTCTCCAGAGCTTATCCGATCCTCCTGAACACCCTACCCCAATCTCCTACTCTGCCCACCTTCAGGTAATCTCATCTCCTTTTACTTTCTACAGGAATACTGTTATTACCGCTTGTATCACTTACCTCTCCCTTTCAATTACAAATTTGCAAGAGCAGGGCCCACTGAGCCCTCCTGTATTGTATTGTATTGTAACTGTACCATCCCCCTTAATCTTGGTCTCTATCATTGAGATGGGGGTTTGGCGTATCCGGCAACATAGGGTTCACTGCACGCTCTGGCTGTTAGTTAATTACAGAGCAGGCAAACGAAATAACCTGTTCACTCACCCACCAAAATCAAACCTCTGGCTACAGGGAAGTCATTCATTCAATGTCAGTATTACTATTGTCACTAACAGCTTCCTATTCAGGATTTGTTGGTTACTAGGGCACTGGCTGCATTCCAGGGATAATGACTGATGTCACTGAGAAAATATGGCAATGAAATCTCCTGGTCTAGTAGCTGAATAGGGCTAGAGATGTATTATTTTAGAGGGGGCTTCCTGATTCTAATAAGCCCCCCCCCCCCATACCCCCACAACCACTGGGCCAGGGTTGGGCCTAGTACCCTTCCATGTTGAGAGCATGTGGCCTGGTATGGTTCAGGAAGAAAATGGGTGGGGCACGCTCATGGGGTTTTTGTTTTTGTTTTCTGCTTTGGTACATGTTCCCCAGGGCAGTACTCTGCCGCCCTTGACCTTTGATAATCTCTTACCTATTGGTAAAAAAAAAACCTCCCCGTACTGATTTCTAGAAGTTAGATCCCACTGACTTCAACAAGGTTTAGTTTTGGCATCTGAACTTCAGTAAAGTTTGCAGAACATACTCTGAACTGAACCCAGATACATTTGAATCATTAGTAACTGTAAGGCACTTCTCAGATGTACACCTGGCACCGATGTTTGTTATTAGTGCTCTCCCATTCTCACCAAAACATTTTCTCATGGTAAAGGATAACTCCTGCAGGAACAAGGGAAGAGTGTTTATTATTAAGCAGTTCAGTTCAAGCAATGATCGTCTTCAAGCAATGGTTGTCTTCAAGCAATGGTTGTGTTCAAGCATTGGTTGTCTTCAAGCAATGGTTGTCTTCAAGCAATGGTTGTCTTCAAGCATTGGTTGTCTTTAGACATGTGCACAACCAAAAAAATTCGTTTATTTTCGTTTTCGTTTCATTAGTTTATTATTTTTTTCGTTTTTCGGGTCATTCGTTATGATCGCGATTCGTAAATTCGTTCATTCGTAAATTCGTAAATGCGTTCATTCGTACATTCGTTCATTCGTAATTCGAACATTCGTTCATTCATACATTCGTTCATTCGTACATTTGTACATTTTTACATTTGTACATTCGTAAATTCATACATTCGTAAAATCGTACATTTGTAAATTAGAAAATTCGGAAATTTGTAAATTCGAAGTTTGAAAATCCAAAAACCCGAAAATTCAAAAATCTGAAATAGTAACTAACTATTAAATTATAAGTATTGTATTTTCCTTTCAAATTTGACTGTCAGTGAACGTAACAAATACAAATTTAACCGAAGTTACGAATTATCCAAAACGAATGCTGCATCTAAACAAATGGAACGGAACAAATTAATAATAAATAATAATAATAATAAAACGTTGTTATTATTATTATTGTTATTTATTATTATTAATTCATTACGTTCCATTCCGTTTTTTCGGATCATTCATAACTTCGGATAAATTTGTACGTGTTACGTTCACTAACAGCCAAATTTAAAAGGAAATTACAATACCTATAAATTAAAAGTTACTAGTAATTACTAATAGTTAAGTTATTATTAGTTAACTATTATTTGAGATTTCCGAATTTTCGAATTTACAAATTTACGAATTCACTAATTTACTAATGTACGAATGCACAAATGTACGAATGTAAATTGCGAATGTACGAATGTTCGAATGCCCGAATTTACGAATGTCCAATTTTATCGAATTTACGAATATTCGGAAAAAATTTGTTAAACGGGTTTTCGTTATTTCGGATATTCCCGAATTAACGAATTTGTCGAAATTCGTTAAAAAACGAATTCGGAACGAAACGAATTGCACATGCCTAGTTGTCTTCAAGCATTGGTTGTCTTCAAGCAATGGTTGTCTTTTCCTAATACCACAAGTCCATTCCTCGGAAAATGAAATGTATTTTCCTCCCAGTTAATTGATTTGTTTCCTGTGTACACTTGTTTTTGTTGATTATAGTCTGCCTTAGCTGTTATTGCAAAACTGCCACATTTCTTTCATAAGTGGTGTTCTTTTGTGCAATTTACTTGTGCTTTAAAGGGCAAATAAACAAAAATATCATCAAGGTTGATGTGAACCATTTTTTAAAGGAGTATTTGAAGCTAAACAAAAACATCAGTGATAAACCTGTAAGAAGTTCAGTCTGAGTATATTTCCTCTTTTGAATGCACTGTTTAAAAAAAGAAATACCTTTACATAGGTTTATCTCTGACCTTCCATTATCACAGTTCATTCATGGCCAGACTTTCTAAAGATGGAGGCCCTCAACTAGTATGTCCCTTTGGGTGGGAGACCTTCTCTGAGGTCTTCATTACTGGTTGTTCCCACCACAATTTACATCCCTTACCTCCCCACCAGTCTGCACACTCAGGCAATAAATCTCAATTACTAGGTCCTAGATGTGGTTTTGAGGGGGTCTTTCACATGGGCGCCAGTACCTACCACCCTATGATCTGCACTGGATCACTTTTCAGTGGACGGTATAGTAGCTGCTGCCAGGCATTCAGAAGGCAGTTCTGCCCCTTCCTGAATGGCTGATTATATTTTATTATTTATTCCAAGAGGAATTTCGTATTAGAATACCAAACCACACCCGCAAGTCAAGAGCTCCAGAGCTCCCATTAAAGCCTGTCAAACTCTGCTAGCCAAGTTAAAAGTGCAGAGGCAGCTCCATCTGGCTATTATTGTAGAATATAGGTAGACTGTAAAACTGCATTTCAACACCCTTTTTTTTTAACCGCCCCCGGGCCACCCGTGTGAAAGAGCCCAAAGGCTGTGAGGGCCAAAAGCAAGCTAAGTTATGAGTATACAAGCAAATCAGTCTACCATTGCTACTCACTGCAAGTCTTGCTTTGGAGATCACATTTAATTGGTTAAAAAGTTATTAGAATGAGGCAAACCTGTCATGTGTTTTTATCTACTTAGCTTATTAAACATGACAGATGACAACCTTGTTTCCCAAATACTGGAAGAGGCCAACAAATGGCTGGAGATAGCCACCATCTTCTCCACCATGATTACCAAATCTACAGTCATTTGTAGACTGCCCTTATAGAACACCTCCTTATTCTTATTACCCATGACATAGGGGAGAGGTAACACAGCCAATTGCACAGGACAGCTCTGGATTTCTGGCAGGATCAACAGGTTTTGCTTTTACTTTTAGAGTACAGATACAAACAGAGCGCACACCCTAAGGAGTCGCTGGTGAATTTGGTCCTACTTCCACATTCCGAGCATACACAGCCAGGCACACAGCATTTTCTTAATTCTTCTACTGGCTCAAAAAAGAGTCTAGGGGCCCTTTTTAGAGTTTTTATTGGTAATGATGAACTTGGATAGGGATAGGGGGCATGGGATACCCTGAAAAAATAGCAAACTGAACAATTTTAGGACTCCTCGGCTTCTGGATGCACTTCACAACTGCTATGATCAAAATAAGCTCACAAACTTTATTTTGAATTTTTATGGACTTTATTATCACTACTATTATTGCATATTGATTATGGTTATAATTTATTATGTTTTTTGTGTTAATAATTTATTAGTATAGCACGAAGTAGCACTCTTATTTTGATCACATATTTAAAGGCACATGCACGTTTGAAAGCAGCAACCCACTTAGTCAAGGTCCACACTGTATTCATTTATTAATTGGCTATTTATCTTTATTTGAAGTCACATAGCAATCCACAGGTGTGTTACACACATCCATTTACTCATCCATTACTTCACAACTGCTGACTGCACTTCACAAACTGAATGTTCCACAGGATTCCTAATGCTGCTGGTAACTTGTACTTCCTCAAGAGTCAAAAGCTACTGTACATACTGGGGTTTATTTGCTTACCTTTAGTAAATCAACCCACACAGTCTCTTCCTTTCAGCTTTGGGGGTCATCTACTCACGCCACAGGATCATCAGTTGTCTCCTGCTGATATCTACCAAGCTCTTTCCCGTGAACGAGATGTAGACTCACACCACCATAAGACAGTTGGACTTTTTTCCACAAACTTCCTCCTGGCTCTCTCTCCAGTGAGCCTCCTCCTGATCCAGCTTGATCCCTCAACACAGATCTATGATTAGGGCCTCCAGCTAAGCCTAACTGGGACCTCTGCGTCTTCCTCAAAGCTCTCTCAGAGATCCTGCACCAAGGAGCAGAGCCCCTGCACAGGGTTCTCCTGCTGCAGGACTGGACCCAGGAACACTGCACCCTACTGCCCAGGCCTCAGACTATTTAATGGCTCCCCCAGCTTCTGGGCACACCTACCCAGAGATTGGCAGGATAAATATTCAGGCTGCCTGTTCTCTTCTCCCTCTCACTATACTTACTATACGTTATAGAAGCCTCTAGAAGACAGGGGGAAGGAACAGAATGGCAGCTTGTGAAACATTGAACAGCCCTAAGCAATCAACCTCTGCTCCACTGATTGGAGAGGAGCTAAACTAAATCTGCCTACTCTATACTAGGGGGGTGCTACACACCATTAATGGTATACTTAGTAGACCAAAATGAAGCAGATAAGGAGTAGAGTTAAGGTTTACATACTCCTTAAAGTGGAAGTAAATTTCCATCTTTTGCTTTTACCTATAGGTAAGCCTATAATAAGGCTTACCTATAGGTAGTGTAAATATCTCCTAAACGTGCGCCGTTTAGGAGATATTTATATTACAGTATATGCAGCCATTGACATCACTGGCGCATGCGCTCTGAAGGAATGGCCACTCGTGCCGTTCCTTCAGAGCCCTGTACTGTGAATGGCGGCTCCCATGCGCATGCATGGGAGTGACATCATTGCGACTGTGGCCAGTCACAGAACTGGAGTCCGCAAATTCGGAAGCAAGATGGGTGAAGATGGGAGCTCTTGCAGCGCTGACTTCTCAGCGTGGGAGGGCTTGGTTTTAAGGTAAGTTTAACATAATGTGCTAGTATGCGATGACTTTACCTTGCAGGTTACCAAAAAAAAAAAAAGGGGCAGAGGATAATAATGCTATCTCTTTCTACTAATGGTGGAATTTCACCAGAACAGTTACAATTTTGAAAAAATTTGAGTGGAGCGCATCACTCCCAAACGGACACATTTTCAGTTTATAAATAATTCCACATTATTGTTCAAGAAGCTTGTATACTCTATTTATAAAAAATAAATAAAATATCATTGTGCAATTAAGGTAGCATTCGCACCATTGTCAAAAAAATAAACCCTGTATTGTGTCTAATATGCATATTTCCAATAATATTCAGCTCCATTTAGTGGGCATAATGTGGAATTTTCCTGTTTGAGGTGACTTGGTTAAATTGATGATAGGCAACTCCTATCCTCATATTGATTAGTGGTTCCAAATTAATAATAACTACTGCAGTAGGGAACAGACACAAAAGATACGCTCAGCATCCTTCCAAATAACTGTTCTGCTTTATTATGACGCAATTGAAGGTTTTTATGCACATGATTACGTAGGTATCACATTAATATTACAATTGTAGGTTTATCGTAACAAGGGGCATTACATAGGCAGGCTTATTCTAATCAGGACTCGAAAGAATGTAAACATTTACTGAAAACATTATTAGTGCTGTTGCACAGTGAAGGCAATGTGCAATACATACAAAATACAATAAAATTATATACAGAACTTACAAATTTCCATTACAGTCTCTCCTCTTTTGATCAATATTTTGATCACTAACCATACCTGCTATCACCTTTAACCTGGAACCTCCACACGCTTAGGTGGAGGTAGTCCTGGCCAAAGAGGCAAAAAAAAACTCCATTGTGGAGAAAATAATAGCTGAGCAACTTTTTCATTACAAAATGACTTTTCATTGTGAAAAACAGATGATAAGACATATTTACAGAGTACTGGCTGTACACTCCTGTGGCCAGAATGGCCTTCTAGCTGAATTGTTGGCATGCTGACTTATCAGCATATGTAAACACAGACAATTTTACATAAAATAGAAGACGTACAAAAGACAAATTATGACTTCAACATGGCTGAACTACTTTTCAAATATATATATCCCTTACAATTAAAGTAATTTAATCAAAAACTACCCTAGACTGTGATCACAAGAGGGAAACAAATCAAACACAGAGATTTCTTTAATTTAGTCATTTTTGCAGTGTCTGGTGTGGATCCAGGTGACTTTTTCTTCACGTTTTGCAAAAACTGTACATGAAATAGATGCTGTATTGAGTCTCCAAACTTTTCCTTATATATAAATGTCTCTTAACAATCCACAAGTCACCTGGCTTTAGTTTTAGATCCTTCCAAACTTTTAGGATCTGGAATTGGGGAGAAAACACATAAATGAGTTTGTCAAAAAACCTTAAAAGATCAGCAACATTCTCTATGAGATCCGAATGGAGGACTTCAGCTGCTGAGACAAAATATATGCAAGTGAGCAACACTCCCAAACCAAATCCCATAGGGAGAGAGTCCAACATCCCCCTTAGGGGCTTGATAAAATATAAGAAAAACATTCAGGCAAAAGTTTTCTAGTTTCTTACTCTGCTTTGTCCACTACATTGTAGACAGTGGGGGTGTAAAAATAAAACCTCAAAACTTCTAGTAAGGACTCTCCTATAAAAAATTATTTCCTCTGTTACTCTCTGTACTTTCTGGCACTCTGTACTTACAAACTACTTCTGATAACACTTTTTACTGTGGCCTTTGCAGTAGCATTTGCCACTGGACATCCAAAAAACATGTCCATACAGACAAAATGCATACTCGTAAGATCCTAACTTGGGCATCTGGATATATCTTTTTTGTGATCTCTGGAAGGGATGTTCAGCTTTTGGTAACACCTTTGGTAACAGGTAAAACAAGAAGTGGTATGTTATAAAAACAACTGTGGAGAACCCTGGCTCTATCCCACCCTCATTTACTAAGGCAGCCATAACTGCTTGTGACTGATGACACGGTCCATGTGTCAAGCTGAAGGGAAAAGAGTGGCTGGCAGACATAAATGATCACCTTTTCCAAAGTCCTGTTTCATAAGAAGTTGCCCCCTGTGGACCACTTGTTCTTCTCGTTCTGGGGTCCTTAAAGTTGAATTATTAATCCCAGCTATACTGGGCCAGAACTAGGGTGGAATCTGTGAGTTGCACAGACCCATCAAGTGTCCGGGGCTGTAAATGCAGCATCCTTAATCACCTGGTCTGCTTCCATGTGTGAAAGTTAATATGGCTACCTCAGCAAGAAGCTGGAAGGGTAAAAACAGCCGATCAAATTAACTTGGCATGCTTGGTTGGTTTACCTGCCGAAGTAAAAACAAACTTCTGGCCCTTTAAATGGAACCAAAAGCTCTCTATATCTTGACTATCTATATAAATATACACTCTTTTTATAGCTCACAGGCTTTGCTAAAATATGGAGCTCTGCTTCTTGAGCTGGGCAAAAAGGATCCAATGACTTTGAATACAGAGTATCCTTCTGAGTGATAAACTGCATATTCAAATCTACAAAAAATTAAATATCTGGGTCTTCAGGGAGTGTGTCCTGCACTGGGCTCACAGCAGCTGATTCCTACGTCATCAATTTAACACATGTGTCTTCCTTTGTCTCCAGCCTCCTCCAATAGAGGCAATAAGGTGGCTGGATTCAAATGTACACATTTTTCATTGTTATATTTGTACATAAACAAACTCATATTTTAAACCTTTCATTAGACAAACATTTAGTTAGCTGTATATTTGCTGCACAGAATGTCGGACCATTAAAAATTAAATGTTTGACCAAAACAATATCTAACTTTGTCTAATAGCACCTTTGCATAAAAGCTACAGCTCTGATATATCGGGGTGAACCATTTATTACTGGGTCCAGCTTGCATAAATATATTACAATGGCTTGTTTTCTATCATGCTATTTGTGTAATGCCCCGTACACATGGTCGGATTTTCCGACGGAAAATGTGTGATAGGACCTTGTTGTCGGAAATTCCGACCGTGTGTAGGCTCCATCACACATTTTCCATCGGATTTTCCGACACACAAAGTTTGAGAGCAGGATATAAAATTTTCCGACAACAAAATCCGTTGTCGGAAATTCCGATCGTGTGTACACAAATCCGACGGACAAAGTGCCACGCATGCTCAGAATAAATAAAGAGATGAAAGCTATTGGCCACTGCCCCGTTTATAGTCCCGACGTACGTGTTTTACGTCACCGCGTTCAGAATGATCGGATTTTCCGACAACTTTGTGTGACCGTGTGTATGCAAGACAAGTTTGAGCCAACATCCGTCGGAAAAAATCCTAGGATTTTGTTGTCAGAATGTCCGAACAATGTCCGACCGTGTGTACGGGGCATAAGAACTCCAGTTTCATGTTTCAAAAGACAACTTCTTCCTGGCAATATTATAATAAATGATAACAATACCCTGCGGTCATGGAGAGATGCCCATAAATCCAAAATATTCTTCTGCTTATACCACTGTCCTTACAAGGAAAAGGGGCACATCATTTCACAATCCACACATTCTGCTTTGGATTTCAAAAATAAAAATAAATAAAACAAAAGGATCAACAATCTGTATGATGGACCAGAAAGCATCAAAAACTATAAAACTATAAAACAACTGGGTGTGTGGACTTGATGTGATGGGTCTGTTATATTTAAATTCTATTTATTATTACTCTCACATCATGGACCGCACATCAAGTTATCATCAAAAACCTTACAATATCATTTTTGTAGAAAAACTTCTTATGTATTCCATCCATCTTGGCTTTGTTAAATATTATGGCAGCTTTAAATAACAACCTCATCTTAATCTTTTTTTTCTCTCAATAAGGGCTTATTGTATAAATGTAAAATTACAAAATTGTTATCTTAATCTAAACTAATCTCATTCATTACAAATTTCCCCAATAACCTGGATTTCATTTCCAACCAAAGGTTGTCTAAACCAGTTTCAGTATATCTATATAATTGTTAAACTCATATTAGAAATGAATACTCATTATTACTTAATTTTACTTAATTTCCCTTTTTTAAATGCAGTGTTTCCACTATCAAAGGATATTCAATTTGTGTAATACACAGTTAAATGTAACCTTCATTTTACCATGTTTAGAAAACAGATTCAAAATAATTGTGATCACATTGTTTACCATTAGATTCGTTAACCCGGCACATGTTTTGTCTAAAAAAACTGGAATTGGCATGGTGTCCTTCCAGCTTATCACTGACCACATTCTTTCATGAGAGCACAAAGGAGGGGGTCACATCTGCGTACATGACACACACAAGCAATAGAACTAAAGGTCCCAGCATTCGCACACATACACCAATATCTCTCTAAAATCGCTTACATTTTCCCATTTGTACACAACACATGCATATCACATCCTCTCACTTTCTTTTAGCTCTTTAATATTTCCCTGCATAAATTCTGCATTCCTTATTTTGTTCAGATATCTTTTATATCTAGCTTCTATGATCAGATGGGCAGCCAGAGTACTCATCCCATCTTCCCTCTCTGACAACATATAAAGTATTCTGTTTTACCTCTCATTTTTCTGTTTCTGACTTTTACTAGTTGTAGTGCCTGACTCCAAATTCATCCCACAACTTAACATGAAAATGTCCCTTTCTGTCTAGTGTTAATGTCACCCTTGATCCATCCTGCTCACATAGATAACGGTTTCTCTAGCTGTTTACTCTGCATGATTCTTAGTCCCTATGGCCTTTGGTAACCCAGTTACCCATTGTGGATCCATGTCCACTCTAACCATTAATCTAGGGGCTCAGTATAGGCGGAACCGCACCTTCGGTTCATATATAGCGCTCCTCTTGCGCTGGGCATTTTTGAGGGTCTCTTACCCTTCATTCCCTTACTTAATTCAATGCCCATAATGACTGGCCAGTCTTCTCTCTTCTCTACGTGTGCCTATACCCTCTTGCTTCTAAACTACTTTATCTAGCAGATTTACTACATATACCTGTGAACAGCACTATTCTTCCCTTTCTTATCTATAACACTCCAATGGACAATAGACAGGGACAACATAACATATAACCACCAATCAATACAGTTCGATTAAGGGGAGTAAAATAGGTACCCTTTGTCCCGAAAATGCCTTACCGATCAAGGAAGTCTGATAACTCAAATGTAAGCAAATGTAAGCAAAAGGCTTACCTCAGCCGGCTGATTATCAGAAATTCCCGGATCGTCTCAAGCTCCTCGTTTCGGATACTCAGGGTCACCTGGAATCCCCTCCTAAGGCAAAGCTCGCCATGCTGACTCGGTTGAATTGATGATAGGCAACTCCTATCCTCATATTGATTAGTGGTTCCAAATTAATAATATCTACTGCAGTAGGGAACAGACACAAAAGATACGCTCAGCATCTTTCCAAATTACTGTTCTGCTTTATTATGACGCAATTGAAGGTTTTTATGCACATGATTACGTAGGTATCACATTAATATTACAATTGTACGTTTATGGTAACAAGGGGCGTTACATAGGCAGGCTTATTCTAATCAGGACTCAAAAGAATGTAAACATCTACTGAAAACATTATTAGTGCCGTGTGCACAGTGAGGGCCGTGTGCAATACATACAAAATAGAATACAATTATATACAGAACTTACAAATTTCCATTACACGTTCCATTTGTTTAGATGCAGCATTTGTTTTGGATAATTCGTAACTTCGAATAAATTCGTATTTGTTACGCTCAGCATCTTTCCAAATTACTGTTCTGCTTTATTATGACGCAATTGAAGGTTTTTATGCACATGATTACGTAGGTATCACATTAATATTACAATTGTAGGTTTATCGTAACAAGGGGCGTTACATAGGCAGGCTTATTCTAATCAGGACTCGAAAAAATGTAAACATTTACTGAAAACATTATTAGTGCTGTTGCACAGTGAAGGCAATGTGCAATACATACAAAATACAATAAAATTATATACAGAACTTACAAATTTCCATTACACCTGTTTCAGGAAAATACCCCAATATGGCCACTAGATGGAGCTGATGATCATAGGAAATAAACTTGTTATACCGCGTACACACAAGCGGACTTTACGGCAGACATTGCCCGGCGGACGGGATTTCGTCGGACAATTCGATCGTGTGTGGGCTCCAGCGGACTTTGTTTTCTCAAAAGTTGGACGGACTTAAATTTGAAACATGTTTCAAATCTATCCGACGGACTCGAGTCTGGTCGAAAAGTCCGCTCGTCTGTATGCTAGTTCGACGGACAAAAAGCCACGCTAGGCAGCTATTGGCTACTGGCTATGAACTTCCTTATTTTAGTCCGGTCGTACGTCATCACGTACGAATTCAACGGACTTTGGTTGATTCTGTGTAGGCAAGTCCGTTCATTCAGAAAGTCCGTTGTAAAGTCCGTTGAAAAGTCCGCCGGGCAAAGTCTGCCGTAAAGTCCATTTGTGTGTATGCGGCATTAGACTAATAATGGGGATTACTGGTGAAGGCTGTGCAAATGCTCATACAATTGAACAGCATTTTTTTTTCTAAATAAACCCCTTACTTTCCTTAGTACACAATTATGTCAAGGCTGGGCCCAGCTCTCATGCACGAGAGATAGCCAAGACCTTTGTGTCATGTGTAGCAAGCATGATAGACCTTGTTGTAAAAAATTCAGGGATCGCTGGTCTATCAGATGGATCCGTAGCTGAATATGAAAACGACAGGCTCCGTTTCAGCAGTCACCCTTCCAAAATGCTTGAAGATGTCCTTTGCTTTCCAGTGCATGAGATTAGTCACTATGCTTGGGTAATATAGCACAATAATGATACGTAAGAATAAAAGTCATCTGCTTTCTAGTGAGTTATCGCCTCATCCGACATCCACAACAGCCATAAGTAGAGTGTGTCCCCCAGGAGAAGCTCTGTAAACTGACAGAGAAGGGGACACAGAGGACACCAGAGTGGAGCTACGGACGTTTAATTTTAGGATCTGTCACATCGAGTGTTCTGGAACAGTCTGAGCCTGTTGCAATACTTTTTTTGGGGGAGCTAATTAAGAACTCTGGCTAAGCTGAGAAAAAGCAGGATATTGTTTTATGAGGATTGCTAAAATCAGCAAATGCAATCAATTAACACTTTTCTTCTCTTTGGAGCGGGAGAGAAGTTAATATTCACAGGAATTGGCGCCCTGTGAGACTTTGTGGTACATTGGATTTCAGCACATTGTTATTTTTCTTGTCTTAGTGTTTTTGGATAGTAAAAAAGAAAATCAAAATGCGTGCTAGAATGTGCCGGACCTGTAACCTATTCCTAATCTCTAACCTACCCCGCTTTCCGAGCGGCCTAACCCTAACCATCTTTTTGCCAATAAAATACTAGTTTTCACAATTTTGTTACTCTGTTTTGCTAATCTGCTATAATCTACTACAGCCTCTTACCTGCCATTTACCATCTACATGCGCTTCAGCAGTGGTGGCTGGTGGGTTCCTCTTTTGGGGTGGTGGCAAACAAAGAACACCCCTCCGGCGGTGTGGCACGGCACTGAAACACCCCCTCCTCCTGGGTCGGCCCAGCACTTATCCACGTGGCTGTGGTATCCTCTCCTGGAGTGCGGGCAGCTCCGGTGTCAGCGCCTCAAGCGGCTTCCTCCACCGTATGTCTCCTCTTCCGCCTGACGCTTTGGCCAATCAGCAAACAGGTCTCACAGACCTGCCTCCTGATCGGCGAGGAGGAACTTCAGTGTGAAAATAGCGAAAAATTAATTCGCTATGGTCATACAACTGGGTGGCCTTGAAGCGCAATGCTCTGCACTCCAAGGCCACCCTTTTTTGAAGGCTATTAGAGCCTCTGGCTCTAATCAGATGCTTAAAAAAAGCACCCACCCTGCATTGGAATCCATGGTCAGGCGCCACTAATATGTGGATCAGGGGGCCGGACTCATGGATAGGGGAGGCAGTGCCCATGTGCCCTCTATAGACGAGTTGTCACTGCGCTTTAGTGATGGCTGCCTAACATTTCTCCAGGAAAGTTTACTGATGGAGAATAACGATGAGCTTGGGAGTTTTTGGACTAGGATCTGAACCCACATGTTTGAGCCCACCAGGAAGCTGTCATCCATACATACCAATCATCTGTGGCCAGGGCATTCTCTGCCCTGCAGCTGCATATATACAGGGGGTATGTGTCAGGGACGTGCAGTCAGGTGAGGCAAAGCCTGATTTGCCATGAACATAAAAAAAAAAAGAAACAATCAAGTTTTGAGGGTCATAGCTCAGCGACCTGGGGTCAAAGAGGCTCCTAGGACCAATGGTTCCAGATACACAGGGCTCCTTGTGCAGACTGTCAGAAGCTTCATACAGAGCGACCAGTTTAACTGCAAGCTGGCACACTCTGTTTGCATCAGGCTGAGAGGATGAGCTCACAGTGCCTCTCCTCACTTCTTGTCAGAAGTACTGAGCTCAATGGACAGCTTGGAGCCTTGAACCAATGGTAAAGTGCCATTGGAATAAGCTGTCCAATAAAAATCTTTTAGTGGATGCACGCCTCTCACTGCAGTGTCGTAGAAGGGGGGATGTGTCTAAAAGACAAATGGAGCGCAGCCCTCTTATCTAGAAGGAAAAAAACATGAGTTTATGTCTATAAGATTTACCCACAATCCCATGCTTTTGTCACACAGTTAAGAGGGAGAATGAGAATATTCTACTGCTGAAAATGTACTGTTTTAATGAAGCTAAATGATATATTATCTGTTATAAAATAATATTTAATTATTTATCTATTTACTGTGAAATTACTGGTTGGAAGTTATAAATTCAAACCTCAGTAATTTGTCCATTAAGCCACCTGCTTGAGTACAGTTTTTGAAAATATAGTAAATTACCTTAAAACACTATTTAAAAATTATTTGTATATTACTTACTTATGGTAGTCACAGAGACATGCCACCCAGGCCAATTCTGACACTTCTCTCCTACATGTAAAAAATCATATTTTTTTTGCTAGAAAATTACTCAGAACCCCCAAACATTATATATATTGTTTTAGCAGACACCCTAGGGAATAAAATGGTGGTCGTGCAACTTTTTATGTTATACAGTATTTGCGCAGCAATTTTCAAACGCGTTTCTTTTGGAAAGAAACTGTTTCATGAATAAAAAAACCCCTAAAGTTAGCCTGATTTTTTTTTTTGTATAGTGTGAAAGATGATGTTACGCCAAGTAAATAGATACCTAACATGTCACGCTTTAAAATTGCGCACACTTGTGGAATGGTACCAAAATTCAGTACTTAAAAATCTCTATAGGCGACGTTTAACCAATAGACGACCAGCCGCCGCAGTTATACTACGGCAGGTTGGCTGTAATGGGCATATCGCCTTAGTGATATGTCGGCCGCTTTAAGACCACTAGGGGGCACACGCTCTCCGACGGAGCCGATGCGTGTGCTAGGCAGATGCGATGTCCGCCAGGCACCCGTGATCGCTCCTGAGAGAGACAGAACGGATCTGTCAATGTAAACAGACAGATAGATCTCTGTTCTGTCAGAGGAGAGGAGATAGATCTGTTGTTCATACTAAGTATGAACAGTGATATGTCTCCTCCTCCAGGCAGTCCCATCCACCCACAGTATGTTTGAGCCCTCTGGTCTTACAGGGACCAGCAAGCAGGAGGCCGGTGGGTCCTCTACAAGACTTTCTGGGCAGGTGGACAAATTGGGTAAGGCCATCCATTACCTGGGTAAGGCTCAAGTGTGAAACAATTTCAATCATTCCGGTTGCAACTACAACCAATGCAGGCTCCTGCATGTCTGCTCCAATTGTTTCAGAGCTCACCCCAAGTCCTCCTGTCTTGTCAAGCCCTTTAGTTCATCATGACTAGGCCAAGTCAATGTATCCTTGTTAGGGGCTTGTTTAGAAAGTCACCCATCCCCGGCCTTCAGACAATTCCTGCTGGATGTCTTTTCAGTAGGATTTTACTCAGGTCTAATTACGCTGCCAACTGAGTCTTTTGAATGCAGGAATTTATTGTCAGCAGACAGCCACGCTCCTATTGTTGATGAATTACTGGAGGCAGAAGTGTCCACAGGATTTGTGATTGGTCCGTTTATTTCAACACCATTCTGCATGTGGAGGGTCAGCCCCATTGGGGTGGTTTGTGGCAAGTTTTCCAATAAATATTGATTCATATGACTTGTCTGCACCTCATTCATCTCACATCCCTAGCCTTAATTCCCTGATCCCCTCAGAGGAGTTTTCTTTGAAGTATTCATCTGTGGATTTGGCTATCCAGCAAATTCTACAACTGAGCAGGGGAACTTGGTTATCCAAAGCGCATATTGCTGATGCATTCAAGCTACTTCCTATCATGCCTGCCCTTTGGCAATGGCCCTGGATCAGATGGCGAGAACGGGGCTATTTCGCCACCAAGTTAACCTTCCGGTCAAAAAGCAATCCTTGCTTGTTTGACATCTTTGCCCAAGCACTCCATTGGATCTTGGGTAACTGCAAAGGTTGTCAGGGGATAGTGCATTATCTAGATGGTTTTCTGCTCTTAGAGGACCCTGGTTTGCCGTTCAAGGATTTGCAATCTCTTACAGAGCTTTTTTCTGAGTTAAACGTGCCATTGGCTGCCTGTAAGGTGGAAGGTCTGGCCAATATCATCAATTTTTTGGGCATTGCGCTCGATTCGAATCTCATGATTGCGAGTTTGCCCAGGGAAAAGTTGGTCAGGATACATCAGACGATTCATCTTTTTGTCTGGTCCCCAGTCTGTTCTAAGAGAGACTAATGCCGTGTACACACAAGCGAACTTTTCGACAGCAAAGGTCCGACGGAACAATTTGATCGTGTGTGGGCTTCAGCGGAACCTTTGCTATCGAAAAATTACACGGACTTTAGATTTAGAACATGTTTCAAATCTTTCTGATGGACTCGAGTCCGGTCGAAAAATCCATTCATCTGTATGCTAGTCCGACGGACAAAAAACGACGCAAGGGCAGCTATTGGCTACTGGCCATGAACTTCCTTATTCTAGTCCCTTCGTACCTCATCACGTTCAAACCAACGGACTTTCTAATGGACTTTAGTCCGTTCATGTGTGGGCACGTCTGGTCATTCGAAAGTCCATAGTAACTTCATTGAAAGTCCGTCGGAAAGACCGTCGGACCATTGATGCTGAAAAGTTTGCTCGTGTGTACGTGGCATTACAGTCACTCTTGGGCAAGCAGAATCATGCTATGAGGATTATTCCACAGGGTAGATCTTTTGTTTTTAGGTTGCTGGCCCTTCTACCCCTGTATCAGTACTCTGACTCAGTCGTTAGCTTACAAGCAGACAAACGAGCTGATCTCATCATGTGGGACCAGTTCTTGTGTGACTGGAATGGCATTTCTATTCTACAACCAATGAGTAAGTCTCCCAGAGTAGTAGCTGCGTCAGTCGGTTTTGCGGCCATTTTTGTTTGAGAATGGCTGGCCAGCCATTGGCCCCCGGAAGTATTTTGTATGCCCAAGTTTGCTCAGACTTCGTCATTGTTTCGAAATTTACATAATATTGGCGGCAGCAGTCACTTGGGGACCAAGGTCGGGGAACTTCGTCACTTTCTTTACTGATAATTTGGCCACCACCAACATTTTTAATAAAGGCAGATCTGGCTCACTTCTCATCATGTCCTTCATGTGCAGGTTGACATGGCTGGGTTTGACATACAAATTTCATTTCCAGGGAGAATTCATCAGTGGGAATTATAATGGTGCAGCTGATGCGTTATCCCGACTTAATCTCAATAAATTTTTCTTGCAGCACCCGTAAGCAGAGCTGGTGGGCAAGCCGGTTCCTCCTTACTCCCTGCTGATCATGCACTAGTCAGGTTCTGGACACAGGTGATCGATTTGGCCAATAATTCATTATCCAGCTATACACTGAAGGCTTATATCACAGGTTGGAAGACTTCACAAGTTCTTGACACGATACCCTTGCAGTTGCCCTGAGGATATAAATTTTGTGATAGCTTTTGCAGGATATTGCCACAATGAGTTGGCGTTATCCGTTAATACCATCAAATTGTATCTGTCAGGCGTTGAGCATTTCAATTCCCTACAGAATCCTGACATTCTGTCCATTTTTGCTGCTCACCCTCTCAAGACCATGTTGAGGGGTATTCAGAGGACACAGGGGCGGTCACATTTGTCATGACTACCAGTTACTGGCATTTCAGATATTTTATTATCATCTTCTCCTTTTGGCGTAGGTCCCAGTTTGGTGCTCAAGGCAGCTATTTACTTAAGTTTTTTTGGCTTTCTCAGACCCGGAGAAGTCACTCAGGCCAGCCGCCATGCTCCTTTTCTGGTTAAAGGCAGTCTTACTAGGTTCACCAATCACTATGCTTTACAACTCAACAATAATAAGAATAGACAGTTGGGCCAGGGCTTTGTGGTAAAGTATGGCAATACCAATAGCAACTGGTGTCCAGTTGAGGTGCTTGACTCGCTTTCCAATCTATTCGCAGCAGCTCCGCTGGACAGCCCTTTGCTTCCTTTTCTCACATATCCTCTCACCTCAAAACAGTTTGTTTCTCATGTCAGGATTTTAATTGCAAAATTAAACTTAAATCCAAAACAGCAGATACATACCAGAACCCCATACTGAAGTCATCCAGGCATTCGCTTCTTTACTAGACTGATCATTGTTACCTGACCTTTATTAAAGCTTTCATTTTATACCTACTTATGTGTCTTTTGCCCACTTTTCAGGTGTACTGACCAGCCAGGCTAAGGCACACCTCAGGTCTTGGTAAGTTAGGGGTTATTGTTTCTGTATGAAGACTCTGACTACAAGTTAGAAGGCTGGCCATAGGCCAGCCTGGATTTGTAGGAGGAGTCTGGGGGCTATATAGCCCTCCTCCCCTGTCAGGTCCAGAGTCGGCTCAGCTTCCTGGTTCCCACCCACCCAGTTCCCCCAAATAACTCATTTTCATTCTTCATGCATTTCATACATTCAGGGTATGCCCTCTTTTCAGGTGTACTGACCAGCCAAGCCAAGGCACACCTCAGGTCTTAGTAAGTTAGGGGTTATCGTTTCTCTATGAAGACTCTGACAACAAATGAACTTTAATGGCATCCCAGTCTAGGTCCGTAGGGTTCAATATTGAGTTGGTCTACGCTTTGCAGCTATAACAGCTTCAACTCTTCTTTGAAGGCTGTCCACAAGGTTTAGGAATGTGTCTATGGGAATGTTTGACCATTCTTCCAGAAGCACATTTGTGAGGTCGGGCACTGATGTTGGACGAGATGGCCTGGCTCGCAGTCTCCGCTCTAATTCATCCCAAAGGTGTTCTATTGGGTTGAGGTCAGGACACTATGAAGGCCAGTCAAGTTCCTCCACCCCAAACTCGCTCTTCCATGTCTGTATGGACCTTGCTTTGTGCACTGGCGTGCAGTCTTGTTGGAACAGGACGGGGCCATCCCTTAACTGTTCCCACAAAGTTGGGAGCACAAAATTGTCCAAAATGTCTTGGTATGCTGACGCCTTAAGAATTCCCTTCACTGGAACTAAGGGGCCAAGCCCAACCCCTGAAAAACAACCCCACACCATAATCCCCCCTCCACCAAATGTTTTTGACCGGTGCACAAAACAAGGTCCATAAAGACATGGATGAGCGAGTTTGGGGTGAAGGAACTTGACTGGCCTTCATAGAGTCCTGACCTCAACCCAATAGAACACCTTTGGGATGGATTAGAGCGGAGACTGCGAGCCAGGCCATCTCGTCCAACATCAGTGCCCGACCTCACAAATGTGCTTCTGGAAGAATGGTCGAACATTCCCATAGACACACTCCTAAACCTTGTGGACAGCCTTCCCAGAATAGTTGAAGCTGTTATAGCTGCAAAGGGTGGGCCAACTCAATATCGAACCCTACGGACGTAAGCCTCGTACACATGATCCGATTGTTGGCCAACCGAGCGTCAGACTTTTGTCTGGATCTTGTCTTGCATACTAAGGGTACACAATTGTCGGCCAACAAACACGAACGTAGTGACGTACTACGAGGAATTTCAGCTCTTGAGCGCCACCCTGCTAATTTCGTGTTTGGTGAGCCTTGATTCCTAGCATGCGTGTTTGTACTTTCAACTTTTGTGTGACGGACTTGTGTACTGACCATCAGAAAATCTGACAACCAACTGTTGTCCACCGAAAATTTACTAACATGTCATCCAACATTTGTTGGCAGAAATTCGGACAACAATTGTCAAAAGGAGCGTACTAACGGTCAGATTTTAGGACAATAGTCTCTCAAACAATCCTCTGCCAACAATCTGATCGTGTGTACGAGGCTTAAGACTAGGATACCATTAAATTTCATGTGCGTGTAAAGGCAGGCGTCCCAATACTTTTGACAATATAGTATATATATATTAAGGTTGCGTTAATTAACGATTAATTCCTCGATTAATCGTTAATTTTTTTGATCGATCAAAATTTTTTTGATCGGTAGGCTGCCTGCCCTGGGGCACCTTTAGGCCAAGCTGTGGCTGCAGCGCAGCGCTCCGCTCCCTCCTCCTCCACTATATGTCATACACAGTCTGCGGGCATCTCCCGCTGTGTGTCTCCGAGCTGAGTGTGAAAACTTTGGCCGCACTGTGAGAAAAGTCACGCCCTCCTCCTAGATCAGCTCTTGTGATAGACGCAGTGTTCTGTCTATAGACGCAGTGTTCTGTCTATCACACAAGCTGATCTAGGAGGAGGGTGGGACTTTTCTCACAGCGCGGCCAAAGTTTTCACATTCAGCATCCGAGACACACAGCGAGAGATGCCCGCAGACTGTGTAATCCAGGCGCAGGCACTGACTACAGTGAGGCTGCGATTATGGGCACGGTGAGACAGCATTATGGGCACGGCGAGACTGCGTTATGGGCACGGTGAGACTGCATTATGGGCACGGTGAGGCTGCCATTATAGGCATGGCGAGGCTGCCATTATGGGCACGGTGAGACTGCATTATGGGCACGGTGAGGCTGCCATTATAGGCATGGCGAGGCTGCATTATGGGCATGGTGAGACTGCATTATGGGCATGGCGAGACTGCATTATGGGCACGGCGAGACTGCATTATGGGCACGGTGAGACTGCATTATGGGCACAGTGAGACTGCATTATGGGCACGGTGAGATTGCATTATGGGCACGGTGAGACTGCATTATGGGCACGGTGAGGCTGCATTATGGGCACGGTGAGGCTGCCATTATAGGCATGGCGAGGCTGCGATTATGGGCATGGTGAGACAGCATTATGGGCACGGTGAGGCTGTGATTATAGGCATGGCGAGGCTGCGATTATGGGCATGGTGAGAGAGCATTATGGGCACGGTAAGGCTGCGATTATGGGCAGGGAAGTCTGAGATTATGGGAACGGTGAGACTGCATTATGGGCACGGTAAGGCTGCGATTATGGGCACGGTGAGGCTGCAATTATGGGCATGGTAAGGCTGAGATTATGGGCACGGTGAGGCTGAGTTTATGACGTGTGACGTCCTAGCCATGCCCTGCTATGTCCGGCTTCGGCCGTTGCCAAACCAACGGTGCTAAATCAGCTAAAAGTAGTTGGATCTGTATGTGCGTTATAATTAATGGAAATTAGTTGATTAATCAATTAAAAATAAAAACGATTAATTGAACACGAAAATTTTAATCAGTAACAGCCCTAGTATATATAATTATTAGTTGGTGGCCTCTTCACAGGGAATAAGTGAATCCCTGTGAAGATAGGCAATGTCCTTTGTATGCATTTCTAGGTTAAATTTGGAATTTGGACTGCAATGTACCCGTAAAAAGTTATTTTATGTAGATATGATATATATCTCAGCGCAACCAACATAATGTAAATACATTCAACATGAGGGTGATGTGTTACCAGCAATAAATGCAATCTTGAAAGATCAATTATGGCTCATTATACCTTTAGGTATTGCATTAACCTCATGGTACATAATAGACTGTAATAGAATATTATATGATATCATAGAATATTCAATTATACCATAAGGTAAATGTATAGCCTGAAGCTATTATGAACCATATTTCTACAACATTGTGATTTTTTTTTTTTTCAAGCTATTTTCTCCGGAGGAAGGTTTGGGGTAATATGTTGCTTTCAAATGCTTCTATGTCTTATGGTCTGTAACTTTAATTACTAATGTGAATCTAGGTGTTTTCAGTTTATATTCAGTTTGTTCCTGGGTTAATCATATATTTTTTTTAATAAATGTAAACCCTAACTTGATACATTTTATTTGCAAAATCAATGTATATTACAAGTATTTGATATTTTTTTTTTTTTTAGTTTTTTTTTTTTAGTTTTCAGCTTTTTTAATTCTTTGTTGCATCTACTGTAAGTGCTGTTAATCTTCTGTAGCCTCTTAGTCGCCACTTCCTGCCTATGCACACTCTAGCAATGGCTGCATGACATTTCTCAGGGTGTTTTATTTTTTTTTTTGGTGACAACAGTGGACCATGCCTGGGTAATGTGTATTGACTTGTAGTCTCCATCGGAATTATCTTGTGACAGGGTGACAACGCAAGTGTTCAAGGTATCGAACCATATAACTTCAAAGATATCTACCAAAACAGAAGACCCAAGGTCCCCCCGCAGGGCTCACCAGTTCTTCCTGTTGACCTATGTGTCATTACTGTGCTCTGTAGTGACATAATAAAAGTTTTAATGACAGGGTCACTTTAACCACCTCAATACTGGGCACTTTCACCCCTTCTTGCCCAAGCCAATTTTCAGTTTTCAGCACTGTCGCACTTTGAATGACAATTGCGCGGTCGTGTTACACTGCACCCTAATGAAATTTTTATAATTTTTCCCCCACAAATAGAGCTTTCTTTTGGCAGTATTTGATCACCTCTGTGGTTTTTATTTATTGCGCTATAAACAAAAGAAGAGGGACAATTTTAAAAAAACACAATATTTTTTACTTTTTGCTATAATAAATATCCAATTTTTTTTTTTTTTTACAAATTTTTTCCTCAGTTTAGGCTGATATGTATTCTTCTACATATTTTGGTAAAAAAAAAATTGCGATAAGCGTATATCGATTGGTTTGCGCAAAAGTTATAGCGTCTACAAAATAGGGGATAGATTTATAGCATTTTTATTTATTTATTTATTTTTTACTAGTAATGGCGGCGATCTGCGATTTGTATCATGACTGCGATATTGCGGCGGACATATCGGACACTTTTGACACATTTTTGGGACCATTCACATTTATACAGTGGTCCGTGCTATAAAAATGCATTGATTACTGTGTAAATGTGACTGGCAGGGAAGGGGTTAACACTAGGGGGCGATCGAGGGGTTAATGTATGACCAATAGAGGTGATTCTAACTGTGGGGGGAGGGGACTCGCTAGGGGAGGAGACCAATCGGTGTCCCTATGTAAAAGGGACACACCATCGGTCTCCTCTCCTCTGACAGGACGTGGGTCGGTGTGTTTACACACACCGATCCACGGTCCTGCTCTGTTACCCGGCAATCATGGGTGCCCGGCGGACACCGCAGCCGTCGGGCACGCGCACCGGGTCCTGAGCGATGCAGCGGCACGCACGCACGCCCCCTAGTGGCTCGGGAGGGCGATCACATCATATGACGTCCGCCCAGAACAAGAGCTGCCTCGTCCCGCCGTCATATGACGGTGGGCGGTGGCTTAGTGGTTAAAGGAGGTTATAGCTATGTGTTGACTTACACTATATTACCAAAAGTATTGGGATGCCTGCCTTTACAGCGAGTTTGGGGTGGAGGAACTTGACTAGCCTGCACAGAGTCCTTACCTCAACCCAATAGACCACCTTTGGGATGAATTAGTGCAGAGACTGTGAGCCAGGCCTTCTCGTCCAACATCAGTGCCTGACCTCCCAAATGCACTTCTGGAAGAATGGTCAAACATTCCCATAGACACACTCCTAAACCTTGTGGACAGCCTTCCCAGAAGAGTGGAAGCTGTTATAGCTGCAAAGGGTGGGCCAACTGAATATTGAACCCTATGGACTACGAGTGGGATGTCATTAAAGTTCATGTGCAGTTAGGAAGACCTTCAACGAGTGCAATCCCTGAATATCTCTAAACCATTCAGCAACATGTGCATGATGAACATCGGAGAACAATCGTGTGTGCCGCTCAAAACACCTCGAATGACTCATTGCCACACCGCTGTAAACTTGCCAAATTTTAATGAATTATAACGCAAAAAAACACAATATTGAACCCATTTCTTTTTTGTAAAATACATAAAGGATGATCTTACACTTCCCATGATGCTCATGCACTCTGCAGTGTAGCTGAGCATCATGGGAAATGTAATTCCAAAACATCTGGGGTGCCAAGGTTCACCATCATTGACCTACACTATGGTCCTATTAATGTACTATTTTTCAAGTTCAATTTACTTGATATTCATGTTGTTTTGCAATACTTGAGCATTTACCCTTCGTGTACATTGTTATACATCCTTTTTACCCTTGTGAATAAATGGATAGACTTTTACATTGTGTTATAGGCTGCCTCACTCAAAGTCCCAAACTTTTATTATTTTTTGGGTCCTCTTTATGGATACATCAGGGGTCTAAAAAGACCCCAGATCGCTCCTCTACCCTGAAAACTCTTCAGAGAGAAATATCCAGACTGCCGGTGCTGACCTTCATTTATTAGCTTAAAAATGTATGTAGATGCGCTAACTCTACGGATAGTGATGAAAAGTGCAATAGTTAAATTACATTCACAAAATCATATACAAAATGAAAATAAGTGTACATAAAAATCCTATATGTGAGTAAGGGCAAATCAGCTGCAAACTAATCACATGAAAATCAGCACAAGGAACATAGGATGTGTCCCTTGTGCTGATGCCTCTTCTGTTACCCTGTTTCCCCGAAAATAAGACCTAGCGTGATTGTCGGTGATGGCTGCAATATAAGCCCTACCCCCCAAATAAGTCCTACCCTGTTTCCCCGAAAATAAGCCCTACCCTGAAAATAAGACCTACAAGGACTTTAACTAAGGCTTATCTGGGGGGTAGGGCTTATATTGCAGCCATCACCGACAATCACACTAGGTCTTATTTTTGGGGAAACAGGGTAGCTGAAATTTTCATCCATCAATGTTAAAGGGGTGCTGTCACAGACTCTCATTAAGAATGCCCAACTGTGCCCGCCCTTTTCCACCCAGCTCTGCCACCCGTAGAAGCCGTTCTAAAGCTTCTATGAAGGAAACAGTATCTGTGATTGGAGGATGGGTGGATGATTAAAATGTCCCCCCTTCCCTCCATTCATAGATCACTTTCCAAGTTACATGGACCTATCCAACCATAAAATAAACATAGGCAAATCAGAAAGATTTAATATTATTATGGATCTCCACAGATTGGGAAGGATTTAATTGAACTACCCTTTTAAGTGAGTAACAACCAGCGTTAGGTTAGAAAGGTGTAGATGTGGGGCTATTCCTCTTTAATGAGGTATAGTAAAAAGTAGATGACAGTTGAGAGCCAAGAAGTGATAAAAGCTTATTAGAACCATGGCCTGCCACCAGACCTAAACAAAAAATTCTAATAAACATTTCAAGCATATAATCAAAAAAGAGTGAAACAGTGAAAAATATAGTGTTGTGCTACACCCTCTGCCTTAAATAAATCAGGAAAGTCAAAAAAGTATGTATGAGGTAGTTTGACTCTACCTAAAAGGTGTTATAATATCCAGATGTCGGGGTCTTAAGCCACCTTTGGTGTCAAGAAGTGGCTTAAGTGTGTTGCACCCCCCCGCCTGCTACACAAATAAATGATATATACTCCTGGTGTAATAGGCACACAGAAAATTAAACAGGTAAACTGGTGTGGGAAAATACAAGGTATACTGGTGTGTAGCACCCTCTGGAGTAGAGGATGCCAAAGGTTAAATATCCTTGTGCAAACAAAGCGACGTGTGTTTGTTTCTCTGCGTCGGAGACCAAAACATAAAAGTAGAAGGTAAATATAAGGTAAACTTGTGTGTTGCACCCTCTGGAGTAGAGGATGCCAAAGGTTAAAAACCCTTGTGCAAACAGTGACATGTGTGCTTGATCCTCTGTGTCAGTGACCAGAGCATAAACATAAACATATGATCACAAATATAAATATAAATATAAATGTATGGTAAACCAATACATAATTCATAATGAACAAATATACAACTCTATTGTGAATACAAAAATGAATAAATAAATAAACTGCTTTAAATAGTATGCAATTTCATTGAATAAATAAATAAAGTGACTTTGTGCTTTAAAACAGTGTTCAGTGGCTGTTCAGAAAACAGTGCTGGTTATTCTCTCAGGTGACAGTGGTGCCAGGTGACTTTATCCGTGCTGGTAATAAGATTGCACTCACCAGATGGCATTACCCCCCCCCCCCCCCCCCAGGAGTATTAAGCGTTCACAGTATTAGCCACTGTGTAGTTCTCTGAAGCCTGCTAGATAGTCTGCGAGTTAGATGCTGACTTTCCCCCAGGTTGTCACATGCAGGAAAGAGGAATGCCCATAGCGTGATATTGTTTAAATTAGACTTTATTTTGGATAAAGTGTAAAAATATACTCACATAGAGTCAAAAGTAACATGCATCAATAAAAGTGGAGCCGGCGCTGTGTATACAAACAATCGCTGCTCTGACCGGAAGTGACGCAAAGACGTACGGTACCTCCGCCCTACGCGTTTTGCCATTCACCTCTGCGGTTTTTATTTTTTGCGCTATAAACAAAAAAAGAGCAACAATTTTTTTTTTAAAAAACTATATTTTTTATTTTCTGCTAAAAAAAAATATCCAATAAAATTTTTTTTTTAAATCACATTTATTTATCAGTCTAGGCCAAAATGTATTTTGCTACATATGTTCGGTAAACAAAATACCAATAAGCGTATATTGATTGGTTTGCGCAAAAGTTCTAGAGTCTACAAACTATGGGATATTTTTCTGGGGGTTTTTTTATTTAATTTTTTTTGCTAGTAAAGTCAGCGATAGCGGGACTGCGACATTGCACTTGACAAATCTGACACTAAGTGACACTTTTTGGGGACCAATACAGTGATCAGTGCTTCCTGCTTAGAAGAAACACAAGATCTACATCTTCCCCTCTGACAGAAAGGCGACCTGCCTTGTTTACCGTCACTCTGTCTGCCTTGGGGAACAATCGGTGGGTCCCGCCGAACCTGCTGATTGGCTCCCGCTCTTTCGAATCAAAGTGGGAGCGGGTCGACGGCGGTGCACCCTAGACCCGAAGAAAAGAAATAATGTACAAGTACGAAGGGCCACCCTGCAGTATATATGGCGTGGGGTGGTCCGGAACAATTTTACAGCAGTATTAAACCCAAAACTAAAAATGTATTATATTGCAGCTTACCAATTCTTAGATGTGGCTGCATTTGTTTTCTTTTTTGGGCTTTTTTTCCCTCTGTTTTCACCTGGTGATCTGGCCAATAACACACCTCTTGTATACCCCCCAACTTTTTGAGATGGAAATGAGGGACACCTATCAGCAAAATTATGTAGGCATAGGACACACCCCCTGCCACACCCCCTTAGAGGAGAATTATACAAAAAAAATATTAGTTAAACCCACAAGTTATTTTTATTTTTTTACTACTACTATTCCTTTATACTGGTTTTTGACATTTAAAAATGCAGCAATTTAGAAATTAGAGGAAAGGTTTATCACTGGGAAACACTTTTTGATAAATAAGTAGTGCATTTTATATGTATAAAAAAAAGGAGAAAAAATATGCCCAATTCCCCTATCTCAGCGCTATGGTGTTTAAACTTCCACAATAAACAAACTGATTAAAGCAAAATTATCTAAAAATCCAATAATACAATGTATTTATCAGCAGCCGCTTAATATAAAACATCTAGAATCTTCACAAGATAAACGAGTCCAAAAGTACTTAACCTGTACCAGGTATTTATCAAAGCAGCGCTCCTGTCAATAATTAATATGACTGGCTAGCGTATGTAAATCAACATATGCGAACAGAAAACAAACACATTGGAATGACAGGTGGTGATAAGAAGAGTCCGGAGAAGACACAGGTGGTGTTCCTAGTATTGATTGATATATGTGCACCTTTCACCAGCATCCTCCAAGCCGTGCGTCACACTCCCCTCTTGGGTTTAAACTCACCAGATAATAATAGTTTTCAAGCCTCAAAACTCCGTAGCCTCTGCCATCTGCAATATGAACTGGATCAGAGCTGCATACAATCTCCACAGGTTTTCGGGTATATGAGAAGAAAAACTCCACATAGTACAGTTCCGTTTTATCTTCTATTGCAATCCTCCAATCGTTAAAAAATTGACAAAATAACACAATCTGCATCCAGGCTGGTCAAATGTCTTAGTGTCAGCGTGATCTCCAGTCTTACTGAGGAGCCGGAGGTGGTTACAAGTGGTCTCAGTAAGCTGATCAGCCTACATACATTCCTTCCAGTTATCTCTCTCTCAGGCTGTAGAACGCAAAACGTCACTTCCGGTCACCGTAAGATCATGTGCTGACGCGTTTTGTCGTTACGACTTCGTCTGAGGGTGTGGTCTTACGGCACGGCCTCCCGGAATTTATCTGAAAATTTCTGAGTAAAATTAACTCACTCAATGCCAGAAACCGCTCTATTAATAGGTGCACATTAGTGGTGACTTGAGTAATACTCACAGGCAACCAATCTCTTAGTACCTAATTGGCAACGGCCGACACTAAACATTAGACCATTACAATCTTCGTTACAATCTTCGTTTATATCTCATGTAAGCCTATATAAAAATATCACAGGTACCTTTAACCACTTCAATACTGGGCACTTATACAACTTCCTGCCCAATTTTCAGCTTTCAGCGCTGTCGCACTTTGAATGACAATTGCGCGGTCATGCTACACTGTACCTAAACTAAGTTTTTAATCATTTTGTTCCCACAAATAGAGCTTTCTTTTGGTGGTATTTGATCACCTCTGGGATTTTTATTTTCTGCTAAACAAATAAAAAAAAGACCGAAAATTTTGAAAAAAAAAATTTTTTTTTGTTTCAGTTACAAAACTTTGTAAATAAGTAGGTTTTCTCCTTCACCGATTGGCACTGATGAGGCTGCACTGACGGGCACTGATAAGGCAGCACTGATGGGCACCGATGAGGTGGCACCAATGAGGTGGCACTGATGAGGTGGCATTGATGGGCACTAATATGCTGCACTGATGGGGCACTGATAGGCGGCACTGATAGGTGGCAATGATATGTGGCACGGATGGGCACGGATAGGTGGAATGGATGGGCACTGATAGGCGACACGGATGGGCACTGATAGGCGGCACGGATATGCACTGATAGGCAGCATGGATGGGCACTTATAGGTGACACGGATGGGCATGGATGGGCACTGATAGGTGGCATGGATGTACTGTAATGTATGGTACTGATGGATGCCAATCAGTGCCAAACAATAATGCCTGCCAATCAGTGATGCCCATTGAGGGCACTGATTGGCATCCATTGTGGGCACTGATTGGTATCCCTGGTGGTCTAGGGTGGCATACCTGGTTCTGACATCCCTGGTGGTCCTAGTGGCATCCCTGGTGGTTCAGTGTGGGCATCCTTGGGGGGGCTGCGCTGATAATCGATCAGCATAGACCCCCCCCCCTGTCAGACGCGAGTGAGGAAAAGCCGATCACCGGCTCTTCCTGTTTACATCGTGATCAGCCGTGATTGGACACGGCTGATCATGTGGTAAAGAGTCTCCGTCAAAGACTCTTTACCTAGATCGGATTTGCGGTGTATCAGACTGACACGCCGCAACAACGATCGCCGCAATGCGCGCCCCCGGGGGGCGTGCAGCGGCCTAATATCCTGAAGACGTCATATGACGTCTGGTCAGGCTATTGAAACCACTTTGCCGCTGTCATTTTGCTATATGGCGGGTGGCAAGTGGTTAATTAAAAGTCATTTTTAATTATCTGTATCTGAACATTATGCAGATATTAATAAAATCTCCCATTTTCTTAACAAAACCTCTATACATCACTATTAGTCGCAAAAATCAACTATCAAAAATCAAAGTATTGCCAAAATTGACAATCTTTTTTTAACAATAAAAACCTCTCTTCCATAAACTTATATTTAAACTAAAAAAAAGTGTAAAGAAAGAGGTGAGTTCCTTCATCACCAGATGAAGATAGAAGAAAGAAATCATAAAAAAGAAAATAAATGATAATAATAAATGCAGTCATGATATCTAAGAATTGGAAGGCTGCAATATAATAAATGTTTGCTTTTGGATTTAGTAGTGCTTTAGGTACCTGAGTGTACATCTTACCTCATCCAATTAGAAAGAACCCCCCTCCCCTTACTTTTGATCATAACACTAGATCTTAAAGGGGTTGTAAACCCTCAGGGTTTTTCACCTTAATGCATTAAGGTGAAAAACCTCCTGTGATGCAGCAGCCCTCTGAAGCCCCCCTTATATTTACCTGAACCCGGTCTTTCTAGCGACGCGGACGAGCTCACCCGCTCCAGCCACTGTCTCGAATCCTAATTGGATAGATTGATAGCAGCTTAGCCATTGGCTCCCGCTGCTGTCAATCAAATCCAATGAAATGGGAGCCGGGGGGCGGGGCTGAGTCCTGCTGTCTGTGTCAATAGACGCAGCAGAAGGGCACGGGAGCGCGCCCGCACAAGTGCCCCCGGGGACAGCGGCTCTCCAACGGGGCACTTGAGAAGAGGAGGAGCCAGGAGCGCCGCTGAGAGACCCCAGAAGAGGAGGATCGGAGTCACTCTGTGCAAAGCCAACTGCAACAGATGAGGTAAGTACAACATGTTTGTTTTTTTGTTTTTTTAAAACGAACCTTTACATATCCTTTAAGGATTTGAAATTAGAATGATTACACAGAGCTTGTTATAAACAGCATCATAAAAACGAAAAGGAGGGGGGAACAAGTGCGCAAAACCAAAGTGAAAAAAAGGAATAAATCAAGGATGAGAGAAGCCGCCAAACATATAAAAAGTGTTCCCACACAAAAAAAACAATAAAATAAAAGAAATATGTGGCGCTAACTAGAATGTAAAAGTAAATCAAATAACACAAAAATAATGACTAAATTATGTAGCTAATGACAATTCTTCAATGTGACATCAAGTGGCTAACAGGATAATAACGTGTATAAGTAACATTCAATGAATCCAATAAACCTCATAAAGTGCATAAAAGTGAAAAAATCAAAAACATTTTTTTAAAAATCGCATAAAGTAAAAAGTAAGTACAACATGTTTGTTTTTTGTTTTTTTAAAATGAACCTTTATATATCCTTTAAGGATTTGAATTTAGAATGCTTACACAGAGCTTGTTATAAACAGCATCATAAAAATGAACATTCTACCCGACTCCTAATATTTCTCTTTTGTTTTTTACCTTAGACCCCTTTCACAATGGGGCAGTTTTCAGGCGCTTTAGCGCTAGAAATAGCCCCTGCGAAGCGCCTCAAAATCGCCTCCCATTCATTTCAGTGTGTATTTTCACACTGGGGCGGTGCACTTGCGGGACGTTACGAAAAGTCCTGCAAGCAGCATCTTTGGGGCGGTTTGGGAGCGCTGTATCTTTGTGCTCCCAAGACGCCCTGCCCATTGCAATGAATGGGCGGGGCTTCCAAAGTGCCTGCAAAGCGATTTGAAAGCGCCGCAAACTGAACTTTTTACCCTTTTTCTGGGTAAAAAACGCCCCCCCCCCCCCCCCCCAGTGGCTGAAAAGCGGCGCAAAAGCACCACTAAAATAGCGCTAAAGTGCTAACGGCCAGGCGGCTCAATGTGAAAGTAGCCTTAATCAGTAAAAGCTGAATTGTTCAATTTCTTGTGGATACACCCGATAAAATATCATCATTCTGTTCACCTTTGGAAAGTTCTTAATTGGTGCTAACATGTCTCACTTAAAAGCTGGGTGGACCTGGAGCGGGATATAGCATAAATTCTTTGGCAACGGGTAAATATTCCATCAACAGTTAAAACATATCTTCTTATAGGAGCCACATTGCTGACAATTTCTATAACTAAGTGCATCTCTAAGGTCGGCCATAGGTGGAGCAAATTTCTGTCCTGCAATCAGTGTTGACAAAGGAATCCCTCCCGCCAGGCCATTGTGTTCTCCCAACGAGGAAAGTTGTCCCCACCAGGAGAAGACAGTGATTACTGCTAGCGCCTATAACAGCCACTTGCTATAATCGCATGTAAAATTTGGCAGGCTGGTTGTACCCAAGTTGATCAATCGATCGATCAACTTGGGTACATTCAGCCTGCCCATACGTATCCTATAGCCTACATATATGTCTATGGCCAGCATAAGTCATCCCCTCACCTCTCATGGCCAGCATAAGTCATCCCCTCACCTCTCAGTTCATGACACCTGCTATAGGGTCCCTCACCTTTACTCTTGGGTGTATGATCCTCAGTTCAAACAGTTTGTGACTACTAATCAGCTCAGACTGAAGAGCTGCCTCCATGAGAAGGAATGGAAATCTATCCCTAACATACAGGACCTGATAGATCCCTAGATCCAAGTAAAACTCTGGCAGATCATGCAATTTTGGCATTTCCTGTCAACTTCCAAGCCACAAACTTTGACCAAGATCCCTTTATCCAGCATTGAAAATTACTTTCTAGACCAGGCTTTCTCAATCAGAGTTCCATGGAACCATAGGGATCGCCAAAGCTTGTTAGGGGTTCCTTGAGCAATGAGCAGTTTCTGCTTCTGAGATAAGTTCCCACTGACATCAATACTCTTTTTAGCTATCAGTAAGGGGAAATTCTTCACAATGACCATCACATGTAAGGAGTTTTCCCACCATCACACTTTCCCACCATTTACCTTCACTTCCTGTCCTATAGGCAAAATAGAAAATAAGAGGAAATACCAGCAAATTAAGGTCATCTCTTGGGGACCCCCAGGTCACCAGAACTAGTGCCTGTATTAGAATATTTTCCCTCCATTACTTTTCCCGGGACAATCCAAAATTTGTGTTTTTCTTTTACTTTTCACTTTCAATGATAATAGTAAACAGGACACAGGCAGGCAAAAGGGCGTACCTGTATGTGCCTTTGACTTTACCACCTAGCAGGTGCGCACGCGCACCACGCGCCACGGGGGTGTGCCGGTGGGTCCCATGAACTCGATGTTCACAGACCGGCCGTGAATGCTGCGAGGAGAGGCAGAACAGGGAGATGCCTATGTATTTCCCTGTTCTGCCTAGTGACATGACAGGGATCTACTGCTCCCTGTCATCGGGTGCAGTGATCTCTGTCATGTTCTAGTGAGCCCATCCCCTCTACAGTTAGAACACACTGAGAAACACCCTTAACCCCTTGATCGCCCCCTAGTGTTTAACCCTTTCCCTGCCAGTGTTATTTATACAGTAATCAGTGGCTATTTGTAGCTCTGATCGCTATATAAATGTCAATGGTCCCAAAATAATGTCAAAAGTGTATGATCTGTCCGCCATAATGTCACAGTCCCGATAAAAATCGCAGATCACCGCCATTACTAGTAAAAAAAAAAAAATCCCTTAAATCTATCCCCTACCCTATTTTGTAGACACTATAACTTTTGCGCAAACCAATCAATATACGCTTATTGTGATTTTTTTTACCACAAATATATAGAAGAATACATATTGGCCTAAACTGTGGAAAAAATTAGTATTTTTATATATTGTTTGAGGATATTTATTATAGCAAAAAGTTAAAAATATTGTTTTTTTTTTTCAAAATTGTCGCTCTTTTTTTGGTTATAGCGCAAAAAATAAAAACGGTAGAGGTGATCAAATACCACCAAAAGAAAGCTCTATTTCTGGGGAAAAAAAGGACATAAATTTTGTTTGGGTACAACGTTGCTTGACCACTAAATTGTCAGCTACAGTGACGCAGTGCCGAATCGCAAAAAATGCTCTGGTCAGGAAGGGGTTAATCCTTCCGGGGCTGATGTGGTTAAGGACCTTCAGTAATTTTTTCAGCTTTCCATCTATTAAATCTTCTCACCTTGTTGTTGTTTTAAGTTTGGATAGTAAAACATTTTTTTTTTTCTGACAGTAAATACCTTATACAGCCCACTTCCTGTGTCTTGTCTGGTCATTAGCCTAGGCTTATGACATCATGCACAGCTCTCTCTCTCTCACTCTCGTGAGAGTTTGCCATGAAGGGAGGGGGGATGAGTCATAAGAGGGCCAATAAAAGCTGCAGGGCTGCGGAGCTGGAGGTGTGCCTCTGTCTGTCTGTGTAAATCCAGTAAGTGAACAGGCAGCAGCTTCAGCTGCCCACAGTCAAAATGGCTGCAGCCAGACTCAGTGGAGGGAGATTTCTGCAGCATTTTTTGCAAGTACAGAATCACAGTATACATAGAATAATATGCAAAGTGGCTGGAGGGAAGCTTCAGAATGGCAAAGGTGATTTTAATACAAATTATGTGAGCAGACTGCAGTTTCTCTTTAACGCATATTGCAATAAAAACGAACAGGATTTCTAATCCATCTCCCCTCTATCCAAAACTAAAAAAAAAAGGTTCACTGAGGCTGGAAAGTTATTTCAAGGGTTCCTCCATGTTAAAAAAAGCTTGAGAAAGGCTGGTACAAACACTACCCATGAAACCCTATCCAACTTTGAATGGCCTATTTACTCTACGGATCAAGGGCTTTGTTGCTTCATGAGTGGGAATGGGATTTAGGATGAGTACCAAATATTATCAGGTGGTGCAAAGTTCCAACTCTCTTACATAAAATATTTGCCTTAGTCACTTCATGTTGGAGGTGTAATCAGGTGAGCAGTGGCGGCCCATCCATTAGGTTGGGCCGTCCCCCAATCCATGTGTCCGGAACTTAGTCTACATGCAGGGCGCCGGACGCATGGATTCCAATGGGTTTTTTTTTTTTTTAGACGCACGTGATTAGAGCCAGAGGCTCTAATAGGCTTCAAAAATGGGTGGGCTCGGGGCGCAGAGCACTACGTCCCGAGCCCACCCAGTTGTGTGACAATAGCGAATTAATATTCGCTATTGTCTTTCTGCTTCTCCTCCCAGCCAATCAGGAAGCAGGTCGACCCAATTGGCTGAGAGGAGAAGCAATCGTATTGGCCGCCGAGGGAAGGAGGAGGGAAGCCGCCGAGGACGAAACTGCCGGCATGGAGGAGGAGACACAAGAAGTAGCCAAAGCTGCTAGATGGGGTAAATGTGGGGCTAGTGGCAGGATGGACGAGCAACCGTCAAGCGGACGGACCGACCAACCGGCACCAGCTGCCACCGCATGTGAGTGGTACCCTGCTACATATTTTCTGGCAAAGCCAGTCACTACGACTCTACTTGGTAGACATCAAAAAATGATGGCCAAGTTCAGGCATCTTCCTGGAGGACAACCCTTCATCTTTTCTTTTTACATCTAATGCCCTGTACACACGGTCGGACATTGATCGGACATTCCGACAACAAAATCCATGGATTTTTTCCGACGGATGTTGGCTCAAACATGTCTTGCATACACACGGTCACACAAAATTGTCGGAAAATCCGATCGTTCTGAACGCGGTGACCTAAAACACGTATGTCGGGACTATAAACGGGGCAGTAGCCAATAGCTTTCGTCTCTTAATTTATTCTGAGCACGATCAGAATTTCCGACAACGGATTTTGTTGTCGGAAAATTTTATAGCAAGCTCTCAAACTTTGTGTGTCGGAAATTCCTATGGAAAATGTGTGATGGAGCCTACACACGGTTGGAATTTCCAACAACAAGGTCCTATCACACATTTTCCATCTGAAAATCCTATTGTGTGTACAGGGCATTAGTCTGCTACCCAGAATTAGATATAAACAATACCTTCTATGCCATCTGGTGAATGCCGCAAAAGCATGTATTTCCTTGAAATGGAATAGCACAGATCCTCCCACCACTGGTCAATGAATTTCTATAGTTAATGAGATTAAACGCATGAAAGATCTTACGTCCTCATTAAAATGCATGGAAGAGCTATTTCGTAACACCTCGTTTTAGTGGAATGACTTTTAATTTTCTCAGGAGTATTGCTCTTTCACCTCTCTCTAATTGTTTCAGACCTCTCTGGTCATACAGACCCTCCTCAAGTTTGTACTCCTTTAATACCTCAGCAGAGAGGAGATTCCCCTTTCCCTGTACCCAAATCCCCCACTCCTCATGTTTTATTTATTTTCACCCATCACTCTCCCTCAAAATTGCCCCATCCCTAATGTTATAAAAACAAAGGCCATTCCACAGAGCAGAGGTTCGGAATTCACAAGTCTTTAATGTTTGCTATCCAATTATCTAGACTTTTGTATGCTTTCCATGCTCTGTTATAATTTCTCATGTTCTATGCTCTTTGGCAGTTGTTTATGTTGTGTAACTTGTGGAAATATAAAATTAAGGGAAAAAAAATTATCCAGTTTTGACATATGATGCTTATTAGGAAATTAATATTGAAATCCCAAATGGGAGTAAGACTGGCTATACATTATACAAGACTCTGCAGGTGAGTATGTGCTTTGAAGAGCATTACAGCACTACAGGAAAGACGGAAAAAAACAGAGGGGTGGGGGAGATGAGTACTGCTGTAATTACAGTACGGGAGGAGCCCCACTGTAACCTTTCAGTGGGGCTCCCCCCGTACTGCATGAATTAATTGCCCATTTTGTCTGGAGATTGATGAAAAAGTTGAAATACTTACCTAATTTATGGCTTTCCCAGCAGCCAGTGCTCTTCTCTGCTCTCCAATGTTTGGGGGATGTGGGTGGGCCCTTAGTGTCCTCATGTACAATGCAGGACCACTGTTCCTGCACTGAGCATGATGATGACAGAGAGATGCAACTGGTTGATTAACAAAACACTTTGACTAAGGAGGAATGGTCATAGAGTGGAGAGGAGCCAGGTATTTATACAATATTCATCTCCTTCTAGACTAGCCATTCTCAAATAGGGTTCCGTGGAGACCATGGGCGTTACATGAAATCAGCGGGTCTGTGTGCAAGACCAAAACTGGGCCTGAGGGGATTTACTGCGGTGAAGAGTGGGAGTGATTTAAATTGCCATAAATATTGAGCGTGGCTTAAAGGGGTGTGGATAAATAAGGTCTGAGGTGACTTACATAGTGCAGAATGTGGTATGTGCAGGAGAGGGGTAGAAAGTGTATGGCGGTGGGTAGTATGTGCAGGAGAGGGGTACAGAGTGTATGGTGGTGAGTGGTATGTGCAGGAGAGGGGTGTGGCATGTATGGCAATGGGTGGTATGTGCAGGATAGGGGTGCAGAGTGTATGGCGGTGGGTGATATGTGCAGGAGAGGGGTGAAGAGTGTATGTCGGTGGGTGGCATGTGCAGGAGAGGGGTGCTGAGTGTATGGCGGTGGGTGGTATGTGCAGGAGAGGGGTGCTGAGTGTATGGCGGTAGGTGGTATGTGCAGGAGAGGGCTGCAGAGTATATGGCGTGGGGGGGGGTGTGCAGGAGAGGGGTGTGGAGTGTATGGTGGTGGGTGGTATGTGAAGGAGAGGGGTGTGGAGTGTATGGCAGTGGGTGGTATGTGCAGGAGAGGGGTATGGAGTGTATGGCAGTGGGTGGTGTGTGCAGGAGAGGGACGCAGAGTGTATGGCGGTGGGTGGTTTGTGCAGGAGAGGGGTGCAGAGTCTATGGCGGTGGGTGGTATGTGCAGGAGAGGGGTGCAGAGTGTATGGTGGTGGGTGGTATGTGCAGGAGAGGAGTGCGGAGTGTATGGCGGTGGGTGGTATGTGCAAGAGAGGGGTATAGAGTGTATGGCGGTGGGTGGTATGTGCAGGAGAGGGGTATAGAGTGTATGGCGGTGGGTGGTATGTGCAAGAGAGGGGTATAGAGTGTATGGCGGTGGGTGGTATGTGCAGGAGAGGGGTACAGAGTGTATGGTGGTGGGTGGTATGTGCAGGAGAGGGGTGCGGAGTGTATGGCGGTGGGTGGTATGTGCAGGAGAGGAGTGCAGAGTGTATGGTGGTAGGTAGTATGTGCAGGAGAGGGGTACAGAGTGTATGGTGGTGGGTAGTATGTGCAGGAGAGGGGTACAGAGTGTATGGTGGTGGGTGGTATGTGCAGGAGAGGGGTGCTGAGTGTATGGCGGTTGGTGGTATGTGCAGGAGAGGGGTGCTGAGTGTATGGCGGTTGGTGGTATGTGCAGGAGAGGGCTGCAGAGTATATGGCGTGGGGGGGTGTGGAGTGTATGGTGGTGGGTGGTATGTGAAGGAGAGGGGTGTGGAGTGTATGGCAGTGGGTGTTATGTGCAGGAGAGGGGTATGGAGTGTATGGCAGTGGGTGGTGTGTGCAGGAGAGGGGCGCAGAGTGTATGGCGGTTGGTGGTTTGTGCAGGAGAGGGGTGCAGAGTCTATGGCGGTGGGTGGTATGTGCAGGAGAGGAGTGCAGAGTGTATGGTGGTGGGTGGTATGTGCAGGAGAGGAGTGCAGAGTGTATGGCGGTGGGTGGTATGTGCAAGAGAGGGGTACAGAGTGTATGGCGGTGGGTGGTATGTGCAGGAGAGGGGTATAGAGTGTATGGCGGTTGGTGGTATGTGCAGGGAGGGGTGCGGAGTGTATGGTGGTGGGTGGTATGTGCAGGAGAGGGGTGCGGAGTGTATGGTGGTGGGTGGTATGTGCAGGAGAGGGGTGCAGAGTGTATGGTGGTGGGTAGTATGCGCAGGAGAGGGGTGCGGAGTGTATGGTGGTGGGTAGTATGTGCAGGTGTCAGGGCTGGGCTCAGCCCTTCCTTCTTTCTGCTGGCCGCTCAGCTGTCGGCTAATTGCCAGCTCCTATCTCTCCACAGTTACTCACCTGTTTATAATATCCTGCTTGTCAGTCCTGCCTACTTAAGCCGTCCAAGCCCATAGGATCTCTGCCTTCGCCTTGGTCAACATCACAGAGACTATCTCCTGCGTTCTTGTTAAAGACTTGCTTGGCTGACATCACTTTTGGCTCCAGATCCTGCTTGCTGTTCCACTACAACGATCCCTGGCTTTCTGGCTTGGCTGACTATCCGTTCTGGTTACTGAACTTTGGCTTTGTAAATATAAAGAAATAGTAGTGGTAAAAAAAAGCACTTGTGGATTTAATTAACCTTTTTTATTTTGGTTAAATTTCCTTTAAGGGGGTGTGGCAGGGGGCGTGTCCTATGCCTACATACGTTTGCTAGTAGGTGTCCCTCATTCCCATCTCAAAATTTTGGGAGGTTGCTAGGGGTTCCCTGGGCTATGGCTAATTGGTCTCCCTTTCTATGGTGCCTGCACAGTTTCAGGGCCAACAACACGTGGTACATCTAGCTGCATGACACCAAAAGGATAAATGTTCCTGCTTTGTACGCGATTATGTCAGAGAGCTGCAACAGGTCGAGTGACAAAACACTTTGACTAAGGAGGTCATACAGTGAAGAGGAAGCATGGTATTTTAACATTATTCATCACCTTCTAGGCCAGCCATTCTCAACTAGGGTTCCTCCAAAGGTTGCTAGGGGTTCCTTGAGCTGTGGCTTATTGGCCTCTCATCCTATGGTGCCTGCACAGTTCCAGGTCTAATGCTACTTTGTACAGCTAGCTGCATGACACCAAAAGTTTTTTAAGCTGCCTGTAAGGTGGGGAGGGGGGGGGGACGTTCTTCGCACTGGTTATCAATGTAAGGTGCATTTTTCCCACTGATCCTCAATGAACTGGTTTCAGCAAGACCTGGAAATAATTGCAAGGGTTCCTCTGGGGTAAAAAGGTTGAGGAAGGCTGCTCTAGGCTAAATGAGCAATTAAATCTTGAAAGGGAAGGATGAACTTTGAAGGGTAGCTGAAGTTTATCTTGAAAGGATTTACATCAAACTGATCGATGAATAAAAGGTTTCCAAAGCGACAGGTCCTCTTTTTATGTTTCAGCCAACACCCCGGCTGATTAAAGGTTGTTATAACCCACCGACTTCCTCAAATATAATAACCCGAAATGAACACTTGTCACTTTTTTCTTTAGTCTCCGGAATCCGAACATAAAATACGTGTAGGTGTTATTTCTTAAGTCAACCGAGCTTCCAAAAAAACTCCCAAGTCTGAGACTAATTCAATCCCTCAGAGGAAATAATTAAGCGTGATTTTTGTTGTGTCACTTATGACGTGCCCGGGCCCACGCATCCAGCCAAACCTTTGCCACTAAATTGGAAACTGTACAACGTCTTAAATCATTCCGCACATATTAACACTTGCACAAGTGTGGGCGCCGGTCGTTTATTGTAATATCAACTGAAATTAAATACAGCAATTTCCAATTAATGTTCTGGAAAGGAATCGGAGGGGGAAAAAAAAAAAAAAAGAAACAGAGTTTCATTTCTCAAGAGCTATCGGGAGATGGATAACAATGATAGGAATCCATTGCTGGGAACGACATTACAAATCAAAGTTGAACAGAAAATTAAAGTTAAACAGCATCCTGAATACAAACAAGGTCATTGTTTCATCCGAAGTGCTATCCAAAGCGGGCCAGCCGTACATTTGCAATAAGATGACACCGGCATATTCACAGTTATCAAAGTGCAATTTAGCAACTGGAGAGATGCGGAGAATGGGAAAAGTTTGATTACTTTGGTGGTTTAATAGTTCTGTGCTCAGTGTTTTATATTTCTCACTCTAATGATTTATGGCATGGAGGTGCTGGTATAAAAGTAGACATTTAAAGCTGAACTCCAGGCAGATATAAAAGACACAAATTCACCCCAAAAAGGCATGTTGTACTGCCCTGCTTCCTCCTCCTTCCTCTTTTACAAATGGATTTTTTTTTTCTTAAAGTGTAACTCCACTTTTGTTGAGAAAAAAAAATTCCCCATCTGGGTGATCTATGTACATTGCAAGGATTATAACAACCTTTGTTGCAGATTCCTACCTTTTGTTATTCTGAAGAGATCCCTGTGTGTTTGTCTGTGTCTCTTGGCTGAGTGAGTCTAATGGGAGTGGTTTCATAATTATCAGTCAGCTGTGGCAGCTGCAGGCAGGGCTGGTGCTACCACTAGGCAAACTAGGCAGCCGCCTAGGGCGCCCGGCCACTGGTGATCCTACTCCCTCTCTATGCAGCCAACTAATCTCAACACAATGGGCAGCCACTCCCGAGTTCCCCCATACAGTGTCAGAGGCGGAGGCGGAGCACTGCGCAGTGGCAGCGGAGGAGTGAAGACTGTGTCTGTTTGTGTCCCGACCAACTGTCACTGAATGGAGGAAGGAAAGGAAACACGCTGCGTGCCTCAGATGATCAGTGCCAGTGACCTCTGCCTCGCTGCCCAGTGTCCATATACGCCGCACGATTCCTGACATCCACCGCCCGCCCCTTTCATAGAGGCCACTCTGCTCTCCCTTCCCTGGCTTTGCCTGTCCTCTGATCGGAACAATGGCAGCATCAGTGGAGTCACTGGTGGCACTCAGGGCTTGGTGACAGGTGGAGCCTGCCTGGACTCAGCGAGGGCGGGCACAGGGCCGGATTTCCCACAAGGCCACCGAGGCCAGGCCTCGGGGCGGCAGTGGTACAGGGGCGGCGCCGCCCCCCACACTAACATCAGCATGCAGTGCACCCGGGCGCCAGAGAGGTGGGGGCGCTGAAGCGCTAGAGTGCTCCTCTCCCTCCTCCTCCTCTCTGTGTCCAGACTGAGGCGGCTCCCTCCGCAGGTCACCTCCGCCACCGCTGTCTTTTTCGCTGCTCAAGCCCGTCCCCCCTCCCTCCTCCTGTCAGAGAAGGAGAGCAGCCGCCGAAGATCGGAGTGGCTGGTCTCTGTGCGGCGGGGGGGGGGGGCGTGTTCTCCTCTGTCTCTCACTCCCGAGTCCCGCCCAAGCCTGTGCCTGTCTCCATCTGTTCTATCTATTGTACACACTTGGAGGGGAGGTTGTCCTGAGGGGTTGTACTAATGGAGGGGGGGAGGGGTTGTCCTGGGATGTCTGTACTAGTGAAGGGGGGGTTTGTCCTGGGGGGGTTGTACTAATGGAGGGGGGGTTGTCCTGGGATGTCTGTACTAGTGAAGGGGGGGTTTGTCCTGGGGGGTCTGTACTAATGGAGGGGGGGTTGTCCTGGGATGTCTGTACTAGTGAAGGGGGGGTTTGTCCTGGGGTGTTTGTACTAATGAAGGGAGGGGCAGTTTGTCCTTGGGGGGTCTGTGCTAATGGAGGGGGTGGGGGTTGACCTGGGGGGGTTGTACTAATGGAGAGGGGGTTTTCCTGGGGGGGGTTGTACTAATTGAGGGGGTTTGTCCTGGGGGGGTTTGTACTAATGGAGGGGGGTAGACCTGGGGGGGTTTGTACAAATGGAGGGGGGGTTGTCCTGGGATGTCTGTACTAGTGAAGGGGGGGTTTGTCCTGGGGGGTTTGTACTAATGAAGGGGGGGTTTTGTCCTGGGGGGTTTGTACTAATGAAGGGGGGGTTTTGTCCTGGGGGGTTTGTACTAATGAAGGGGGGGTTTGTCCTGGGGGGTTTGTACTAATGAAGGGGGGGTTTTGTCCTGGGGGGTTTGTACTAATGAAGGGGGGGGTTCGTCCTGGGGGGTATGTACTAATGAAGGGGGGGTTTTGTCCTGGGGGGTCTGTACTAATGAAGGGGGGGCGGTTTGTCCTTGGGGGGTCTGTGCTAATGGAGGGGGTGGGGGTTGACCTGGGGGGGTTGTACTAATGGAGAGGGGGTTTTCCTGGGGGGGGTTTGTACTAATGGAGGGGGGTAGACCTGGGGGGGTTTGTGCTAATGGAGGGGGGTTGTCCTGGGGGGGGTTGTACTAATAGAGGGGCGTTTGTCCTGGGGGGTCTGTACTAATGAAGGGAGGTGGGTTTGTCCTGGGGGGGTCTGTAGTAATGAAGGGAGGTGGGTTTGTCCTGGGGGGGTCTGTACTAAGGGAGGGGGGTGGGTTTGTCCTGGGGGGTCTGTAATAAGGGAGGGGGGTTTGTCCTGGGGGGGGCTGTACTAATGAAGGGAGGGGGGTTTGTCCTGGGGGGGTCTGTACTAATGGTTGGGGGGTTTGTCCTGGGGGGGTCTGTACTAATGGAAGGGGGTAGTTTGTACTGGGGGGGTCTACACCCAGGAAAGTACACCCAGGGCTCCAGAGGGAGAGGGCAGTGCTGAGGGAACACCATCAGAGAGAGAACCCCACTGCCCTGCGCCACCAGAGGGAAAGCCACAAAGCCTGGCGCCATCCCTGGTGGAGAAAGGAATGGAGTCATTGCAGGAATACAGATCTGGGTGCTACCCAACGGAGTCGCCACGGGCAATTCAGAGTGAGCTGACTCCTGATCAGGGGAAGCATTGCTGTATCGCTGGGTCAGGTGAGAGGGCCGATCGGCCATTATCTACTAATGTCCATAGGAACTGCAGTCTCTGAACATCTCCTGTATCATGTCTGCAGTCTCTGACCATCTCCTGTACTATGATTGCAGTCTCTGACCATCTCTTGTATCATGTCTGCAGTCTTTGACCGTATTATGTCTGGGGGCTCTTTCTGGTGGTGTGGGGGGGGGCGGCATTGAAGGGCCCGGCCTTGGGGCGGCAAAGGGAGTAAATCCGGGCCTGGGCGGGCAGGGTTAAAATTGTTAATTCCTCGCACTGCAGCGGCAGCAGGGTCACGTCGGTCATCGGATGCAGAGAGAGTACAGATACAGCTGTAGAGGTGAGCCCCAGTCAGAGTCAGACAGTCATCACCTGGTGAGTAAAAGTTTTCAGTCTTCACTGTAACTGTCACTGAGAGATTGCATTATCACATGTACATGTATAAGTATATAATGATCTGCCAATCACTCTGATTTGTGTGTACCGAAGGGTCCACCCCCCTCCCTGGTGAGGCTGCATTTATGGGCGCTGGTGAGGCTGCATTTATGGGCGCTGGTGAGGCTGCATTTATGGGCGCTGGTGAGGCTGCTTTTATGGGTGCTGGTAAGGCTGCATTTATGGGTGCTGGTGAGGCTGCATTGATGGGCGCTGGTGAGGCTGCATTTATGGGTGCTGGTGAGGCTGCATTTATGGGTGCTGGTGAGGCTGCATTGATGGGCGCTGGTGAGGCTGCATTTATGGGTGCTGGTGAGGCTGCATTTATGGGCGCTGGTGAGGCTGCATTTATAGATGCTGGTAAGGCTGCATTTATGGGTGCTGGTGAGGCTGCATTTATGGGTGCTGGTGAGGCTACATTTATGCGTGCTGGTGAGGCTGCATTTATGGGTGCTGGTGAGGCTGCATTTATGGGCGCTGGTGAGGCTGCATTTATGGGTGCTGGTGAGGCTGAATTTATGGGTGCTGGTGAGGCTGCATTTATGGAAGCTGGTAAGGATGCATTTATGGGTGCTGGTGAGGCTGCATTTATGGGCGCTGGTGAGGCTGCATTTATGGGCGCTGGTGAGGCTGCATTTATGGGTGCTGGTGAGGCTGCATTTATGGGTGCTGGTAAGGATGCATTTATGGGTGCTGGTGAGGCTGCATTTATGGGTGCTGATGAGGCTGCATTTATGGATGCTGGTAAGGCTGCATTTATGGGTGCTGGTGAGGCTGCATTTATGGGTGCTGATGAGGCTGCATTTATGGATGCTGGTAAGGCTGCATTTATGGGTGCTGGTGAGGCTGCATTTATGGGTGCTGGTAAGGCTGCATTTCATGTGGTGAAAACAGCACAGCGGATCATAGGAACAGAGCTACCGAATTTGGACACAGCATATGCCAGCTGATTAAAAAAGCAGGCAAAAGCTAATAGTATTGATCCAACCCATCCAGGTTACAGTGTTTGTCTCATTGACATCTGGGTAAAGATATAGGATACTTAAAACGCACACTAATCGCTTAAAGCATAGTTTTTTTCCCTAGTGCTGTATTGTCCATAGCCCCATCAGGTACAGTGTTTTAGGAATTTTATAAGGAAAGGAAAAAAAAAAAAAAAAAAATTTATTTTTAAATAACATTTTATATTTTGATATATTTAAATAGATATGTGGGCATGTGCTAGGAGTATGTATGTGTGGTTTTGTTGAGAAATGTTTTATTGCTGCTGTAAAGAGAATATCCGGAAAAATTTTGTTGTATGTATACAATGACAATAAAGTATATCCCTCTTTATGGGTGCTGGTAGGTCGATTATACGTGGGCAGGGCAAAGGGGGTGGAGTCAAGGGGGGCGGCAAAATTAGGTTTCTCCTAGGGTGTCAAAAATCCTTGCACCAGCCCTGGCTGCAGGGCACTAATGAGGAAAGCCGCTGGGCCTGCATCCCTTTATACGTGTTCCTATTGGCAATATCTCACCAAAAATGACATTTTTGTTGCAGGGGATGCCTGAAATCTGACTTGTATCTTAGTGCAGTCTTCTGGGAAAATCCGTGAGCCAATCACACAAGCAGGAAATGATGTTTCTAGGGAGTGGTCAGTACACATTCTGTGTACAGAACACCTCCAGGTAGCCATATTGCTTTGCATTTATAGAAAATTGTATTGGCTGCAGATTGAAAAGAAAAGCTCATTTTTAATAACATTCAATTACAATATGACTTGAGAAGGGGTAGAGCCATCTGGGAGGTGGATTCCGCTTCCAGAGAAGTTCCGCTTGAATTCAGCTCTGTATTAAAGCATTAAAGCAAACCACCTTTTTTTTTTTTTGTCTCTACCCTTTAACTGCTACATTTGCAGGACAGCTTGTTCTGGACAGATCACCAGGTGAAAATAAAGGAAAGAAAGCCTAAAAAGAAAACAAATGCAGCCATCACATCTAAGACTTGGTAAGCTGCGATATATAATAAAATGTTTGCTATTGGGTTTAACCACTTGTCAACCGCAATACATATATCTACATTGCGGTTTGCAAGTTGCTAACCAGGATTATGGCTGAAGATATCAAACCCTGGTCCTGTTTTTACAGCAGACAGAAGGCTTTCTCATGAAACCGGTCCGAGCAGCTCATAAACCACTCGGGCCGGTTTCCAAAATGGTCCTCCCGCCGCTCGCTTCTCAGGCTTACCGTTACCACCGGTTCGCAACCTAACGATCCAACCATCTACTCCCATAGGCAATCGAAGAGTGACGTCATGATTAAAGTGAAAAGTCAAATTTTTTTTTCTTTTGCTTTTAAAAGATAAAGAAGAGATCTGGGGTCTTTTTGATCCCATACCTCTCCATAAAGAAGACCTGTCATCCGTATTTCTATTACAAGACATTTTTACATTCCTTGTAATAGGAATAAAAATTATATAAAAAAATAAATAAAACATTTAAATGGACAGTGTCAACATAAAAATAAAAAGTAAAATAAATAATAAATAATAATAATAATAATAAAAAAAAAAAGCGCCCCCATTCCTCTATGCTCATGAGCAGAAGCAAAAGCATACGTAAGTCGCGCACACATATGTAAACGGTGTTTGCACCACACATGTGGGGCATCGCCACGAACGTTAGCGCGAAAGCAATAATTCTAGCGCTACACTTCCTCTGTAATGCCGTTAAAAGCGTTGCCTATGAATTTTTAATCATGAGCGTGCGCAATTTTAAAGCATGACGTGTTAGTTATCTATTTACTCAGCATAACATCATCTTTCATATTTTACACAACATTTGGGGTAATAATTGTGTTTTTTTTTTTAATTAATGAAAGTATATTTTTTCCCAAACAATTGTGTTTGCAAAAGCGCTGCGCAAATACTGTGTCTTATAAAAAAATGCATTAATCGCCATTATTTCCTAGGGTCTCACTAAAAAAACAAAATTAAAAAAAATATAATGTGTGGGGTTTCTAAGTAATTTTCTAGCAATGAAAACTGACTTGAATTTATAAACAAAAAGTGCCAGAAAAAGCCTGATTGGCAAGTGGTTAAAGCAAAATAAGTTTTTTTTTGTCTCTATCCTTTAAAGGGGTTGTAAAGGTAAAAGTTTTTCTATGCATCAAGGTAACAATACCGCCCCGCCCCCCCCCCCCCCCCCCCCCGTTTTACTTACCTGACCCCTCGAAAGTCCCGTGCTCGCTCCCGACATCCTCTTCGCCGCTCAGCCTGGCCGTTGATTGGTTACAGTGGATGGATTGAAAGCAGCGCAGCCATTGGCTCTCTCTGCTGTCAATCATATCCAATGACGTGGGGGAATCCACTGACTAACAAATGTGTGCTACAAACATTCGAGAGCACGGTGGAGAGATCGGATGAAATTTTGCATGACATTTTTCGTTATTCAGAGATTCGGATGTATCCAAATTTCCAAATCACAATAGTAATGAATTTCAACTAATCTGAAATAAATTAAAACAAAACGAATTATCCTAGTTTGAATTTGAAAACCAAAATGGAATTTGAAAATGAATTTGAAATGGAAACATATTGCAATAAATAAAGCATAAAAGTGAAATATGATGCTAATTTCTACTTAGGCCGCTTTATGGAATAGAATACAAAAGAATAGAATAGAATAAAACATAATAGAAAAGAATATAAGACTATAATAGAAAAAAAAAAAGAATACAAACATTGGAGAGCACGTGGAGGGATCGTAGAGTGATAATACTACTACATGCCCAATACTCACTGATTGGCGGTGAGTGTTGAATTTAAGGGGAGCGGGACTCACTCATGGTGGTCTATTCCATTTCCAATTCATTTTCAAATTCCATTTTGGTTTTCAAATTCAAACTAGGATAATTCGTTTTGTTATAATTTATTTTCAGATAAGTTGAAATTCATTACTATTGTGATTCGGAAATTTGGATACATCCGAATCTCTGAATAACAAAAAATTTCATCCAAAATTTCATCTGATCTCTCCTCCGTGCTCTCGAATGTTTGTAGCACACATTTGTCAGTCAGTGGATTCCCCCTCAGTATGTCTCTTCACATGATGACTAGATGACGGGGGGGGGAGCTCTGCGAGGAGTAAATAAACTAGAATAAAAAAGAATGGAAAATAAAATAATACAATAGAATAGAAAAAAACAAATTGAAGAAATATGGAATAAAACAGAAAAGAATAGGAAATAAAGAAATAGGATAGAATAGAACAGAATAAAATAAAACAGAATAGAGTAGAGAATACAATAATAGAATAGAAAATATAAGACTAGAAAAGAATAGTGTAGAATAGAATAAAATGACTATAGCCGTCTTCTGAAATGTCAAAATTCGAATTTTGAATTCGAATTTCAAATCAATTTGAAAATAACATATACACAAAACGAATCCGAATATACAAAATTAATCTTTTTAACATAACGAATATGACAAAACAAAATTATTATTCTACTGAATTAATCAGAAATTGAACTAAATGAATTTTTCTGTCATGCACACTTTTAGTAACGACCAGGCTTTCAGCCATAGTGTCTGACATCCTGTCATTGATTTGTACAGGCGTCTGGCCACAGCGCACGCAACACCTATGGGCTCCGGACCGCAGAAATAACCTGGACTCTGTACACCTAAATGAGCCTGTGTACACAGACTTTTAGAGTATCATAGAAGTGTCATAAGTGTACCTTGATTAAATGTTTTTTATTTATAAAATGAATAAATTTATACAAATAGAAATAAAATATACAATTTTATTTTAAAAATGTAAAAAATAAACATTGACCCCTTACTCATTATAGTCTCCCATTAAGCTGCTAACAATGAATAATTTTTTTTTTTTAAAAACTCATCCACCAGTTTAGTGACTTTTATAAACGTTTTGCACGTCTAGCATTGAGTTACCAGAGAGAAGCTGCATAAATACTTTGGAATATTGCGTAGAGATCTTTGCGGCCTGGCTATTTTTCAAAATAAGTTATCAGCTCATTGTCATGTAGTCCCATGCTAGGTTACATCAATACTCAATGGCTTCTCTCTCTCTCGAGGGTCATTATTTTTGTCATTTAATGTAAATCCATCAATATCTATTACGCTTGACAGCACAGAAAGGCCAAATTCCCATAAGAACGGGACACTAGGAAAGACGAGTCTTAGCTGCTTGCTAAATGTATATATTGTGGTAGCTTTCCATAATGAAGCTAACTGCAGAAAAGCCCTATTACAAACACCGAGCAGTTGAAAAAAAAAAAAAAAGAAAAATCAACTCTTGTTGTAAAACTCCATGGTTTAGCCATAGTCAGTGTGCTGGGGTAAATGGGCCTATGGGTCCAGGGCATCGCGGACGCACTCAGTTGGGGTGCATAATCTCGTCACCACAGGTTCATAGTACATTGATGCAAAGATGGCACCAAGGTCCATTTTCCTTGCTTTCAATGGTTAGCTATGGAAGCTGTTGGTGCCAGCAACTGTTGTGTCCTTGGCAACCAGTGACCTCATTTGACCCCATTATTGTACTGCTCGGGAATATCCAACCATGTAAATGGGGGAAGGAGGAGGGGGGCCAAACTTCTGGGTGATTGTATCGCGGTGCGTTCTCCTGGAAGTGGGGTCAGTACCTGTCCAAAACAGGTACCGTCTCCCCCCCCGAAAGGGGCCAAATGTGGCACGGAGGGAGGGAGGAGTCAGATAAGCAGAGCTTCCATGTTTGAGTGGAACTCTGCTTTAACATCAATAACTTACATAGAAAAGTTTTACACTATTGAAGCATTTTTTTCATGCCCCTATGTTATTGTTTATGGAATGATGCTGGGTGGAACTACCATGTGACCTTCTATCATTTAGGGAGAACCTCTGGAGCCGATTCCGATGACCTGGAGCTGGTTTGCTCAGTTCTGATGACCTTTCTTTAATTAGAGGGTCATATATAGTTGGCAAGCTGGTAATTTTTCCATGAGAGGTGGTGGTTTCACGCATGGACATTTTCCTATATTGGTGATGGATGTTTACTACGTATAGTGTATGTGACTATATAAGGACTGGGGAGGAGGACTTTTCTTTGCATGTGGCTTTATTTGCATTTATAATATTTACTGGATGATATCATTTCTTTCTGTATAAATTGTATATCACTTTGCTCATTTTTATGTAGCGTGACTCTTTATGTTAGGACTTTGATATACGGTGTAAAATATCTCACGGTTGAGCTGCTGCTCACATTAATTTATTTATTCACGAGCGCAGTTTCTTTTTGATTCTTAATTTAATGGCCAATGATCTTGACCAAATATGGTCATATTTTGGTCAATGACATCACTTAAGAGAATTTACATTGTGGGAGGTTTTTGTTTTTTACTTTTTCATTAAAGGACTTGTCAAAAATTGTACAATGTACCCCTTCACATGGGGAGGGCCACATCTGAGGGCACCCTTGTTGTTTAAAGGAGGCTCCCAGATCCTGTTAAGCTCCCAGCCTGCTGACCCTCACAACCACCAAACCAGGATTGTGGGGATGAGACTCTTGTCCTCATCAATGTGGGAACAAGGTGTTTTCCAGGGTGGGGTCCCCCCTGGCAGTCCCCCACCCCCCAATGTGCATGCTTGTTTCCTCCTTTCCTGGCCTGCCAGACTGCTTTCACAGATAAGGGTCTGGCATGAATTTTTAGGGGGCCCCTATTAATAATCAACACCAGGCCCCCTAGGATAAGAATCCAGGGAAATCCTGGACCAGGGAAATCCCCAGCTGTTTTGCTTTGCCCTTAAAGCCTTAAATAAAGTGCTTGTAAACCTAGTAAAAAAAACAACCTGCAAGACAAAGGCATAATATGCTAGTATGCATCGCATACTGTCACATTATGAAATACTTTAGAACAAAGCCCTCTGAGAGTTGCCTGGTCACCACCAGTGTTGCCAACTGCCCGTTAATTTACGGGCAGCCCGTAAAAATCACCCCATTTTCGGGGCGCCCTTGAATGCCCGTTATGGGCAACCGGTGCCCGTAAAAAATATGGCTGCGGGCCGGCCATGCAACTGCGCATGCGCCGTTCCGAAGCCTGCAGGACTCGGGAAAGATCGTACGAGCTCGGCAGGCCGGCGCATGCGCAGTAATGTAATGACGCCGCCTGGTGCCATTTTTAAACAGAAGCTGCCGGCCGCCACTCGTTCTTCAGTTCTCGGCGGTTCAGCGGGGGGAGCAGGAGCAGGAGGAGCCATGTTACCAGGCCCGGCCACGTTACCAGGCCCGGCCACGGCAGGACGTCAGTAAGTGACAGAAGTGACAGCCTCTGACCATCTCCTGTGCCCGCAGCCTCTGCTCTGACCATCTCCTGTGCCGGCAGCCTGTGCTCTGACCATCTCCTGTGCCGGCAGCCTGTGCTCTGACCATCTCCTGTGCCCACAGCCTCTGCTCTGACCATCTCCTGTGCCCGCAGCCTCTGACCATCTCCTGTGCCCACAGCCTCTGACCATCTCCTGTGCCCGCAGCCTCTGACCATCTCCTGCCCAGTGCCCGCAGCCTCTGACCATCTCCTGTCTGCAGCCTCTGACCATCTCCTGTGCCCGCAGCCTCTGACCATCTCCTGTGCCCGTAGCCTCTGACCATCTCCTGTGCTCGCAGCCTCTGCTCTGACCATCTCCTGTGCCCACAGCCTCTGCTCTGACCATCTCCTGTGCCCGCAGCCTCTGACCATCTCCTGTCTGCAGCCTCTGACCATCTCCTGTGCCCGCAGCCTCTGACCATCTCCTGTGCCCGTAGCCTCTGACCATCTCCTGTGCCCGCAGCCTCTGCTCTGACCATCTCCTGTGCCCACAGCCTCTGCTCTGACCATCTCCTGTGCCCGCAGCCTCTGACCATCTCCTGTCTGCAGCCTCTGACCATCTCCTGTGCCCGCAGCCTCTGACCATCTCCTGTGCCCGTAGCCTCTGACCATCTCCTGTGCCCGCAGCCTCTGCTCTGACCATCTCCTGTGCCCACAGCCTCTGCTCTGACCATCTCCTGTGCCCGCAGCCTCTCACCATCTCCTGTGCCCGCAGCCTCTGACCATCTCCTGTGCCCGCAGCCTCTGACCATCTCCTGCCCAGTTCCCGCAGCCTCTGACCATCTCCTGTGCCCGCAGCCTCTGACCATCTCCTGTGCCCGCAGCCTCTGACCATCTCCTGTGCCCGCAGCCTCTGACCATCTCCTGTGCCCACAGCCTCTGACCATCTCCTGTGCCCACAGCCTCTGACCATCTTCTGTGCCCACAGCCTCTGACCATCTCCTGTGCCCACAGCCTCTGACCATCTCCTGCCCAGTGCCCGCAGCCTCTGACCATCTCCTGTCCGCAGCCTCTGACCATCTCCTGCCTAGTGCCCACAGCCTCTGACCATCCCCTGCCCGCAACCTCTGACCATCTCCTGCCCACAGCCTCTGACCATCTCCTGCCCACAGCCTCTGACCATCTCCTGCCCACAGCCTCTGACCATCTCCTGCCCACAGCCTCTGACCATCTCCTGCCCAGTGCCCGCAGCCTCTGACCATCTCCTGTCCACAGCCTCTGACCATCTCCTGTCCGCAGCCTCTGACCATCTCCTGTCCGCAGCCTCTGACCATCTCCTGTCCGCAGCCTCTGACCATCTCCTGCCCACAGCCTCTGACCATCTCCTGCCCACAGCCTCTGACCATCTCCTGCCCGCACCCTCTGACCATCTCCTGTCCGCAGCCTCTGACCTATTCCTACATCATGTCTGCAGTCTCTGAGGGGGAGTCGGGAAAGGAGTCAAGAGTGGGAGCGCCGCCGGGATCATGGGGTCACGGGAGAAGTCAGACGTGTGTGGACTGTGGAGAGGAGACCATAGGAAAACCAGAACCACCAAGCTGGAGCCAACTGACTGAGCCCTGCATGGTGCACCTGAGAGGAGGTCAGTGACAGCACCGGCAAGTCAGTCTAGGGGGGTTGCTGATGTAAGGGGGAGTGAATACAATAACGTAAGGGGCACTGATATAAAGGTTTCCCCCTAAATTAGTAACTCCCCTTACCTTAGTGTATTCACTCTGCGGAATGTGGTCTCTGGTCACCAGAGTGCCCACCACATCAGAGTTCCTGGCATTCCCCTTTACATCAAAGTCTGCAGGATTGCCCCTTACAGTGCAAAGGGGAACTCAATCTGCAGACCCTGATGTAATTGGGAACTCTGATGTAAAGGGAACACAGTGGACTCTGATATAAGGTGGTCTCTGGTCACCAGAGCCTCCCCTTACATCAGAGTTCCCCCTTAGATCATGATCTGCAGCCTTCCCCTTTACATAAGAGTTCCCTTTCACTGTAAGGGGGATCCCTGCAGACTCTGATGTAAGGAGGGAACCTAGTGCTAGCTGGGTTATAGTAACCTGACCTTCATGTCAATGGAGAAATATGTTTTTTGACTTTTGTTTAGCTTAAACACATTGCTAATAGCACTAACTATATGTTTATAGTTCAAATATGTATCCTTGCACTGTTTAGCACTGAAAATAGTAACTTTAGGTACTTTTTTGCAGCGCCAGTAAAAAATGCGGATCTGCCAGTAATTTTCATGATTTTTGCCAGTAAAAAAGTGGTGCTGTTTGTAAATTTTGTCATCCTGCCAGTAAATTTCACTTCAGGGGGTTGGCAACACTGGTCACCACTGAGAGGGCTGACATCTTCTCCCATCCTTTCTTCTGGAAATGCGGGCTCCGGCACTGTGAGTTGCCAGAGCCACCAAGATGCCACTCCCACACATGCGTGCGGTTTCCGGCAAGAAACTCCAAAGTTACGGCACGGTAAGCCGGACCTTTAGAGCGCATGCGCCGCTGACGTCAGCGGCTGCATGCAGGGTGGATATCTCTTAAACCATGCAGGTTTAGAAGATATTAATTTTACCTACAGGTAAGCCTTATTATAGGCTTACCTGTAGGTAAAAATCACCAAGCAGGATTTACAACCGCTTTAAAATCACTTTTCTCTACTGAACTGATTTTATTAAAAAATGTTTCGCTTTGGTACATGTTTCCAAGGGCAGTGGCTGGCCTTGTATGCCATTTGTTTGACAATCCCTTGCCTGTTAGCCTAGGACAGTGATGGTGAACCTTGGCACCCCAGATGTTTTGGAACTATATTTCCCATGATGCTCAACTACACTGCAGAATGCATGAGTATCATGGGAAATGTAGTTCCAAAACATCTGGGGTGCCAAGGTTTGCCATCACTGGCCTAGGAAATAGCCATTACTGTTTTTTTTTTAGGATTTGCCTCCTATTGACTTCAGTAGGGTTTAGGGTCTGGGTCCCAAACCTGCAAATCTGCCTCAAATTGGACCTGGGTACATTTAGTTCATCCCTATTGGTGGGGAGAGTTTTCAGGCCTATGTAAAGATAGACTGAAACAACTTGGAGCTTACTAAAAAGTCTTGTTTCCAGCAACTGAACAAAGCGCTGGAGTAGAGAAGAAAAAAGTATGAGCGAAGAAAGGTATTTAAATGAACCTGTTGCTTTATCCTGTTTGTTTTTTGTTTAAAGTAGTTTGACTATGATGAACTTATTATTTTTTCCATTTTTGTTCCATTTATATTTGACCAATTTAACGCTGTAGTTTTTTATGTCAGTTTATTGGTTTTCCATCTTGAGACTCTGAAGACATTTAACCATTTTTTACATGATCTGATTTTTTCAGACCATTCATAAAGTGGTAATGTTTGAATCAGCCCAAAAAAGACTCTGTTGATTTATTTATCATCAAAAGTAAAAAAAAAAAAACTGCCCTACTCAACAAGAAGCACTGCAGCAGCAACTTTCCTGTTAGACACACACAGCACTAATACACTCTCCTATAAAGTTGTGTTTATCGAGATTAAGGTTAAAAATATATATTTAAATAAATTTTTGAGGAGAAAAAGAAAAAAAGTCCATATAGTGAGAAAGTCTTTCAAACAATAAGTCACCATTACTGTCACCAGAGAATGCATGATCTTGAGTGCAAACCTCCACCTTACAAAATGTTTGCTAACAAACTCGTGTTGGCCTCCTATCACAGAAGGTCAGTCTCCCTGCGGCTCATACACCAGCCAGGGCCTTTGTCCACCCAGGGAATGTATGGCCATGGATATGGGATCCGCCACTTTAAAAAAACTTGATCATATAGAATCCCCAAGAACGAGCCCCAGGACGACGTCAGATTGTGACAAAACGCATCGGGTGAAGCGACGTGCTGCTGCCATCACTGGGTACACAATTCCCAGAAGGACAGGCTGCTGTTCGGAGCCAGCCGGCTTTTTACTACATGCGTGTTTTTAAAGTATTTGATGTAATCGCATTCGTTATATTTACAATAAACATGTAAAGGATTCTATGCGATGGCAAGTTTAATCTTTTCTTGGGGATTCTATATGATCAAATTCCTTTAAAGTGGCAGATTTCCTATCTATGGCCATAAGTTTCCTGGATGGATAAAGGCTCTGGCTTGGTTATGAGCCGCAAGCGAGATTGACCTTCCGTAATAGGTCAATACGAGTTGGTAAACAAGCTTTTTGTAAGATGGTGGATTACACTCAAGATCACACATTCTCTGGTGATAGTGACTTATTGTTGAAAGACTTTCTCACTATATGGTATTTTTTTTCTTTTTCTCTTCAAAAATAAATTTAAATATATTTTTTAACCTTAATCATTTTAAGCGCAACTTTATAGGAGAGAATTTAATTTATTATTTTTTTTTAATGACACTATGTTGGTTTATGGTAGTTCTTGTAGTGGAGGGTTTGGGTACCAAAAAAAACAAAAACAGGTACAAAGCAAAGTAACTTAACAGGACTCCTAGGCTAACCCTATGCCTCTCCTCTCCCACGTTCTAAATTGCATCCAAAGTGAATTTTAAAAAAAATTTGATACAATTGGAAAAGGTAAGAACCTCTCTTAGGTTTTTATTGCAGTCTGTGTTCTCCTGGGAAGCCTAATGCCGCGTACACACGATCGGACTTTCCGCCAACAAAACCCTGGTATTTTTTAAAGGATGTTGGCTCAAACTTGTCTTGCATACACACGAATGTTGGCCAACAATTACGAACGTGAGAACGCGGTGACGTACAAGACGTACGACGAGCCGAGAAAAAAGGAAGTTCAATAGCCAGTGCGGCTCCTTCTATTTGATTCCGAGCATGCGTGAACTTTTGTGAGACGGACTTGTGTACGCACGATCGGACTTTCCGACAACAAAGTCTTGTTGGCTGAAAATGTGACAACCTGCTCTCAAACATTTGTTGGCGGAAAGTCCGACAGCAAATGTTCGATGGAGCATACACACAGTCGGACTTTCTGACGACAAGCTCACATCCAACATTTCCCGTCGGAAAGTCCGACCGTGTGTATGCGGCATAACACTCTATTTGTCCTGATAACCATTGTCATGGACATAAACTTGCGTTCTCATTGGAACAGAAGTGAAGGGAAAATCTCCCCATGTTCCAGTAACAACTGTATAAGAGAGGATTTACCTTAATTTCCAGAGATATGTCTTGTTAATTCCCAAGACAATGAGTGAAGGAAAATCTCTACAAAGGGACACAGAAAACAAAAGTAAATTTGGATCTCGTTTTCTCAGTCATTTCCTAACCGGTGCCTGACCATGACACGCAGATATACTGCGGCAGAATGGCTCCCCTGGGAAAAAATCCTGTACGGGTACATCCTTCCCTTTTTCGGCCGACGGAGGGCGCGTGCACGCCTCTGCGGTTTTTATTTTTAGCTAAACAAATAAAAAAAAGACCGAAAATTTTGGGGAAAAATTTTTTTTTTTTTGTTTCTGTTACAAAACTTTGTAAATAAGTAATTTTTCTCCTTCACTGATGGGCGCTGATGGGGCTGTACTGATGGGCACTGATAAGGCGGCACTACTGGGCCCCCATGAGGTGGCACTGATGAGGTGGCACTGATGGGCACTAATATGCGGCACCGATGGGGCACTGATAGGTGGTACTGATGGGCACTGAAAGGTGGCACTGATGAACACTGAAAGGTGGCACTGATGAGCACTGATAGATAGCACGGATGGGCACTGATAGGTTGTACGGGTGGGCATGGATGGGCACTGATAGGCGGCACTGATGTACACTAATGGATGGTACTGATGGGCATCACTGGTTGGCATGCATTATTGTTTGGCACTGATTGGCATTCATTGTGGGCACTGATTGGCATCCCTGGTGGCCATGGGTGGCATACCTGGTGGTGACTAGTAGTGAGCATCCCTGATGGTCCTGGTGGTGTCCCTGGCGGTCCAGCGTGGGCATCCTCAGGTGGGCTGCGCTGATAATCAATCAGCACAGACCCCCCTGTCAGAGGAGCAGCTGATCGGCTCTCCTCTACTTGCGTCTGACAGACACGAGTGAGGAAAAGCCGATCAACGGCTCTTCCTGTTTACACTGTGATCAGGCGTGATTGCACACGGCTGATCACGTGGTAAATAGTCTCCGTCAGAAACTCTTTACCTAGATCAGAGTTGAAGTGTGTCAGACTAACACAACGCAATAACGATAGCCGTGTTGCGCACCCCCGGGGGCGCGCAGCGGCTTGTTATTTTGAGAGACGTCATATTACGTCTGGTCAGGATAACACAACCACTTTGCCGACGTCATTTTGCTATATGGTGGGCGGCAAGTGGTTAAACAAGCTGCTAGCAGGCTTCAGCGGGCTTTCAACAAGCTTCAAGAAGTGCTGAAGGCTGCTAGCAGCTTATTTAAAGTGGCAATCATCCCTCCCATTAGGATCTGTGTTCAACATTTACAAACTGGAGTTGAATGGTGCTTTAAAAGCTTGCTGAAAGCTCTGTAAATGCTATGTCATAGCTTGCATTTTACACTGCTCATATACAAGCTGACGCCTGTGTGAAACAGGCCATACTGTACAGGATTACAACTTTCTAAACACAACCAAAATATATTAAATAATAAATAAATGAATGAATATATAACAGTGTATATTTCACATAGACTCCATATAGTCTGCTTAATTGGTTTCCCAACCTTGACAAATAAAATTATAAAGACCGATCATGTAAGTTCCTTCTCTTTCTCATTCTGTATAATCCGCATAGAAATAATACTATATAAACATGGCTATTATTGTTAGTAAAGCAAAAAATAAACCGTAATGAAAAATATATAATATCTATTAACAGCTGTCCCAGGAGTGGTGACCAAAGGTTGGCTCTTTGCTCAAGTAGGGACTGGGTGTGCAAGGAGGTAAGTACCAGAAGAAGGACATAATAGGCTAAACATCTTTCTTAACTGGTATCTGGAGTGATCTTCAGACTTA